>NC_052472.1:23550107-23798386 GCF_009730915.1 Dioscorea cayenensis subsp. rotundata
ATATATATATTAATCAAGCAACTCCATGATATAGAAATCCAAATTAACTAATATCAGCCACCACCACCACCAACATTATGAGAAGATGCAACCTAAATTATAGAACACCTTTAGTAAAAATTATATATATGCTCCATTAATCTAATCAAATATTCAAAATTCCAACCAAAATGAAAGGATGGCCTATCAGAAGGAAAAAGGAAAAGGCTTGCTAGTTGACATCGGACTCTGAGAACTCTGATTGAAGACACAAATGCCGCATAATAAAAAGAAATGGTAAAATACTGGGCATGATAAAAAAATGTGAAGTTAATCAATAAACAAAGCTGGCATCCTACTGCTATTAACAATGACTAGTTAGAAACAATTTCAGTGAACATGGATCATGCAACCAATTTGAAGGCTATAGATTGAAATCAAAAAGCAACAAAAGGAACCAAGGAACATGTACATAAGCAGCAATTTTCAAACACATATTTATACCTATGCTGGAATATACACCATTAAAAGTCAAATAACTGACTATTGCCTAAATACCCAAGTTGGTATTATTTTCCACAAGGAAACAATCACAAGATGCCTATAAAAGTACAATCTAGTAAATCTTTTAATTTAGCCAAATAAAGATCCCAAACCACACATAAAAGATTAGCATTGATCCTTCTTCCCAAAAACTATTCTCAACAATGGTGAGCTAAATTGGTCTTCACCCATATCATCACGCAATCAGTGGATTTTGCTGAAGAGGGCAAGGAGTACTTTTCCCAACCATGGTCTATCGTCTGGGCAAAACTAGGAATCTCCATCCCCATCTCTATTTGGTTTTTTTGGATAGTGGAGTAGAATCTATTTTCTATAGTCTACCATATTGTCTTAATAGCGAAGTAATAGTGCCATTAACTGCCATGAAGAAAGTTGAAGGTTCGATCCCCTTCTAAAACATGGTTGAGGATTTAAAGAGTATGTGGGTTGACTTGTCCAATTGTTTCTTAAAAAAAATTGATAGTCGCCGTAGGTTTTGTAATTCTATTTGTCGTTTGGATCCATCTCTATTGGATTGCGTTTTGTCATCTGTTGGTGTTTTTTTATATTTCTCGTCTTCCTTTCTATTTCTTGCCCTTATCTTTTGTACTCTTTTTATTTTCTATTAATTGTCGCTTATCCACTTTCTAAAAAAATTCTCTAAAATCAGTTTAAAAATAATTATCATAAATGAATTTGTGTTAGTGGATATCCTATGTATATATATACTATTTTTAAAGACAAAATGTACTTAATAGACTACTAAACTCATTGCTTAATATTAAATTTTTTTTTGAGATGACTAACATTGCCATCTTAAAATGCATTAAAGAATAATCAATAATTTGATAAGTCTATTTCGTGAATCCAGTATGTAAAAATAGCGTTACTTTTAAAAATTTGCTCGTTAATAAAACTAACAAATGTATAACCTGATTTTACCACAAAAGAACATATAATAGAGAAATTATGCTTATTCTTTTTGTCCTCCGAGAAAACTTCGACGAAAGAATCATTACCAACAGTACTCCAAAACTTAATAGGATACCAAACTTTTTTATCATACAATAAGCAAGAAGCTACTTACGGGAAACATAGTGAGCATAAGATCCCTTAACAAAAACTTATTGTTTGGAAATTATTAGACATGCATTGAGGGGAAATTATTAGACATGCTTTCGGGTCTCTATCTATATTTAAGGGCCACTCCACTCAATTTAAGCAATAATATCTATCGTTTTATTTTCTTGTTAAAGCCTCATGGGAAAGTATAGATTGCTTACATTGCTTTATTCCTTGTTCTTTTTTCAATGTTTTAACTCTTTTTACAGACATAGTTTTGGCAAACCGTTAACTTCGGTTCTCGATGACCAACATGACAAGAAAGAAAGCCAACTTCGAACCTACATTGTTCACATCCGAAGGCCGAAGCACGATGAGTTGCTTGGTGATGAAGATGTAGAAGATTGGCATAGATCTTTCTTGCCAAACACTACTCTTGATACTTGGTGAGCCACGGTTGATTCACTCGTATCATCATGCAATTAGTGGGTTCAGTTTGCAAGACCGACTTCGGGAAGAAGTGAGGGCCATAGAGTCCATGGAAGGCTTCTTGATAGCCCGTCCATCTAGGACACTAAAGCTCTCCACTACCTACACACCAAGGTTCTTGGGTTTAGACCGTCAAAGTGGTTTTATGGGTTGACTCGTTCATGGGGTCAGGGGTCATAATTGGTGTTGTTGACAGTGGTATCACTCCAAACCATGCTTCTTTTATGGATGATGGCACAATGCCACCTAAACCCCCCACATGGAAGGGGAGTTGTCGTTTCCGCAACAAAACACTATGCAACAACAAGCTCATTGGCGCTATTGCATTTCGCGGCTCAAGAAGGCCTTCACCAAAAGATGCTAAGAACGACGGGCATGGGACACATGTTGCGAGCATTGCACTGGAAGTTTTGTTGATAACGCCGATGTTCTTGGGCTTGCCGGGGCACCGCATCGAGCACTCGCACCTAAAAGCTCATCTTGCTATTTATAAGGCTTGCTCCACTAGCGATTTGCGAGTGATGCGAGATATTGTGGCAGCTATAGAAGAAGCCATAAAAAATGGTGTGGATATTCTCTCCCTTTCCTTGGGACAACAATCTCTTCCTTTCTATGATGATGACATGATGATTGCAACGCTCTCTGCTATTAGAGCGAAAATATTTGTTTGTATGGCTGCAGGAAACTCAGGCCCTTATCGAAAAAGTGTTGAGAATGGTGCTCCATGGATCCTTACTGTTGGAGCTAGCACCCATGATAGGAGGGTTAGCGCCACTGTCAAACTAGGAAATGGTGTGGAAGTTGAAGGAGAATCTGGATACCAGCCAAGCACTTTCAATGCTACTGGTAACATCATCTTCCCCGGCTTTGGAGGTCAAAATGGCACACGAGGATGCAAGAAAAAAATCCTTCAATAACACTAATGTAAAGGGAAAGATTGTTCTGTGTGATATTGAAGAAGGCAAGTATAGAGACATGAGCGTCAATGTGAAAGCTGCTGGAGGGGTGGGGATGATAGTGTTGGATACATCTAGGGAAGGAGCTACTACTTTATCTTATGACTATGTACTCCCAACAGCTCATGTCAACTACACCACCGCACGCAAAATTGTGAATTACCTCAGAAACACAAGTTCAGCTGCTACCGCAACAATTGCATTTAATGGTACAAAGTTTGGAGCACGACCATCTCCAACAGTCGGTTTCTTCTCTTCAAGAGGTCCACATCCTTATAATGGTGGGATAATAAAGCCCCGATATCCTTGGACCGGGGTGAATATCCTTTCTGCATGGCCGCTAGACTCGGACCAAATCCGAATGGTCCTCCGGGCTCATATTTTTAACTTCGACGATGGAACATCAATGGCCACACCTCATCTCGCGGGGATTGCTGCACTACTCAAGAACATTCACAAGAATTGGTCAACCGCAACAATTAAGTCAGCAATCATGACAACTGCCAATAGGTTTGATCTTGATGGAAACCCAATTCTTGATGACTATAAGGAACATATCAATCATGCAAATGCGATCGACATGGGTTCGGGGACAAGTGAATCCCATTGCGATCAATGATCCCTAGACTTATATATGACATAAACCCAGACCACTACATTCAGTACCTTTGTGGTCTAGGATACAATGACACACAAGTTTCCACTGTTGCCGGCAGTTTAGTTCAATGTTCTATTGTTGGCAGCATTGCTCCCGAGGATCTTAACTATCCTTCCATATCAATATCTCTAGATCCCTCGAAAACAAAGTCCATTAATCGTACACTAACAAATGTCGGGGATGCTAATGAGGTTTACAACATAGATGTTGAAGAACCAAAAGGAATCACTGTGGTTGTCTCTCCATCTTCAATTCAATTTTCACAAATTGGCGAGGAGAAAAACATCACTCTTGAATTTAGCAGTAAGGGAATGCCTTTAAACCAAGGTAATATTTTGGATGGGCAACTTCAACTGGACTCTGGAAAGCACTTCATAAGGAGTCCCATATCAGTCACCATCCTTTGAAAATCTTTGAATTATGAAAAAGGATTTGCATACAAGTTTATTTCTCAATTAATAAATACTGAATTTAAATCTGCGTCTAATGTTGTTTTTAGTTTCTATTTACCATACTCAATAATCTATAATAATTGGTATGGAATCTTTAGGGAGTGATTGCATGTCCAACTCTGTTATGCACAATTGTAGTCATGTATAAATATGTCAAGCGTGATACTTAGACTTGAAGTTATTGCCATAAGATTTATGCTACACCCCAGGTTCAGTCATGTTGAGGATATGTAGCCTTTAATTAAGGTTTTTTATATATGATCCTTGATTACATGCTAATCTTTTGTATTCATTTTTTTCTTTATTGTTTGATATGATTTGATTTGTAATAGTTCTTCCTTTCTCATGTGATATGATTTAATTTGTAATAGTTATGTAAATGATTATAAATAGAACACTCTCACCACCCTTTCAAGCGTGGTGGTTTAACATTCTCAAGTCAGATAGACCTAAAGTGTGGAAAACAACAGTGAGCCTAGAGGGCATGAATCCAGTAAGTAAGCAAGACCTCTGAAATTGTCTCTAAGCAGAAAATATTGTAAATATTTGAAGTTTGTAACACAAGTCAATAACAATAAACTTGTCTACAATGAATGTGCACTTGGAAATCACTAACCTCTGCTAAGCTATGTACCCACCATACTAAATTTCTCCTCATTTGATAAAAAAAAAAATTTAATAATGCAATTATGAGCGTGACAACTTAATAAGAAATTCAGTAAAATCATTTTGGGATTATGTAGAGATTAAGAGATATGGTTAAAATCTTTAAAGGAGTTTTCAAGAAATTCAGAATATAGCTTATTAAAATAACTAAGTATAAAAAATAATAGATGTAAAAACAAGTCTTATAAACAAAAATAATTTGTTGAAACATACTTGTATTAAAATAAATAAATAAATAAATAAATAAATAAATAAATAAATAAATAAATAAATGTTTCATGATCCCATTTTAAAGAAACTAATCCAAGTATTTTTAAAATGAATAAATAAGTAAATAAATAAATACAACAATAACAAAATCTGAAATTTTTTCAATTCATTAATAAATTAATAAAAACAAATCTGAAAATATATAATTAATCAAGACAGTAATTTATATGTGGATTTATTTAATCGGAAACGTCCAAGCTTCAGAATTTCAACTTGAACAACCAAATGAAATGCGTTACTCTTGCAATCAAAACTCTATGGCAAAGGAAATCCAAACTAATAAAACCTTAGTCACCACTACCACCACCAACGTAATCAGAAGATGCAAGCTAAATAATATAACATCCTCAGTAAAAATTATATATGGCATCATTCATAATAGTCAAATATTCATAATTCCAACTAGATTGAAAGGATATTTTATCAAAAGGACAAAGAAAAGGCTTGCTCATTGATACAGGTCTCCAATTGGAAACACAATTAATGCTGCATAATATGAAGAATTGGGAAAATATTGGGCACAATAAAAAACGTGAAGTTAATTAATCAATATTAGAGAATAGACGAGGTTTTCAAATCATTGTGCAGCCATGAACTTTACATAAGTTGGTGCTATGGGGAGTGTTTAAGCCTATTGTTGGATTTGTATTGTGGTTTCGTTTCTATGCTTTGATGGTTTCTGGTGCCGACGTGGTTGCAGACACTCCTCAATCCACGCCGCAACTAGTTCGCCGCCCAGCACTACAAGGCTCTCACCCAGCGTCTCAAGAAGACGCTGGCTTGGCTCCCACGTGAGGTCGTCGATGCGAGGACCCAGCGTCTCAAACGCGCCATGGATCTCTCCATGAAGCATGAGTACTTGAGCAAAGATCTGCAGGCTTTGCAGACACCATTTAGAAGCTATCTTGAGGACATGTTGGCTCTTGTAAAGAAAGAGAGAGTTGAACGTGAGGCTTTGGCGCTCTTCCCCTCTATCAGCACGTCATTCCATGAGGAGTCTTTCTAAGACATGCATTTGCTTGTCATTTAAGTTGTAATAAATAAGACACAGTTGGGACTCGGTTTGTTCTGCTTTGCTTAAAAAGATTTTGGCCCTTAATCTCTCATTGCCTTAGAAACACATTTATTTAAACACTACTGCTTATGTTGAAATTCAACTAAAACCACGGACAAACGGTGCTTATGTTGATCTATTCCACCACACGCAGTGTGAAAATTGAAGTTCATGTCGAAATTGTGATTTGTTCTTTGTAAAAAATATATAAAAAAAAAAGAATATTAAAAAAAAAAAATTGAATAAGGAATGAAAAGGGATCTCTCACAAGTGACCAAGTATGTAACCAGCATTGTGGGAATAGTGGAGCTCTTATTTCCATGCAATTGCATGCCACTGAAATTAAGTATATATATCATGATGATCAAGTATGTTGTGAGATAGGGGAGAGAGAATAAGAAACATGCAATAGTACATGGTTCATTAGGAAATAAGAATAAAAAAAATGGATCCCACTATACAAAGGATACACATGGAGGTTTCAAGATGAGAAGAATGTATGCATGATGAGATGCATGTACCTAAGAGGCCGGTCCCACCTAAACAAATATATGTATATGAAAATAAATGAATGAATGATAAAAAAAAAGAAAAAAAGAAAGAAAAAAAAATCATATAATGATTTGCATGCATTGTCACGTGCATTGATATATATATAAATCAATATAAAAAAAAGGGAGGGGGTCCTACCATGCACATGGGAATAAGTCAATGATAAGTATATATATAAAATAATGAAATCTAGCCAATTTTTGCATGAATTATCAAAAAAATAAAAATAAATAAAAAAATTAAAAGTAAGGAAAGCAAAGCTGATGGGTTGGATAACTACATACACAACAATGGATGGTGTTTATTCAGTAACAAGAAGCAAGTATGGCCTTCTAAGCTTGGATGTTTAATTTGATACATAGCATTTTACAAGGCATAAATATGTGGTTGATGAAGACTCGATAAATTCGAAGCCATGATAAACATGTCACACCGAAGCAATTATGAAGTAGCGTTTAAATATGTTCATATTGAAGCAATGTCAAAATGCACATTTTGGGGCAGTGACAAATTCTTTTAGAAAGTATACAAATTTCAAGGCGGTAATGAGATATATTTTAAAGTAGCAAGGCATGCAACATGGCGACAAGGCACAAACAGCGGCAGTAATATATATATATATATATATATATTAATATATGTATATACTAAATAATAAGATTTATAATTTGCAAATTTTCTTGCCTTTACTTGTATTTGAGCCCTTAATCGGAGGTTCCTAAGATTTCAGTCTGGGGTAATTAATAATAGAGGCTTGCCTCTATTAGGAAAGGAAGAACCCACAAAGATAAAAATAATAATAATATTTGTGATTCGATATATATCACCTGGTGTCCCTTCACTAACACGACACTAGGGCGCATATTTTCGATCCCACACCCATCTTCCATCAAGTGGAACCCTCAAAACATCAAAACTCTACCGCTCGAAAATTGACGTTATTAACAAAATACCCATGTTAGGCCATGTCTCATTTTTCCAGAAAGCCATAGGTTAGCTCCTTAATACGCCCAACATCATTAAGATGATAGAATTCAGCAGAAAAATGGCATGCTCACAAACAAAGCTGGTGACTCATGCTCGTTGACCCGTATTCCATCAAGTGGGACCCTCAAAACACCAAAACTTCATCACTCAGTAAGTGATGTTATTACCAAAATACCCATGTTAGGCCTTGTCCCATTTTTCCAGAAAGCTACAGGCTACCTCCTCAATAAGCCCCGTATCAGAACTCTATAGGCTTGTAGAAAGCCTTCAAATCTGCGGTGAACACTAATCGCGTGTTTAACCATGATGGTGGTGTAGTCCGATTGTTGTCGTCTTCATCCCCATCATCCTCATCGTCCAACAATGGGAAGGACCAGTTGTCTTCCATCAAATCACAGGATTATCCAAGTAATTCCATCTTTAGCTATTTATTTGTGATCACCTTTTTAATTAGTGAATGTAATTTTAGCTGTGTGCCTGAGTCATTGTAAGTTGCTTGTCCAATGGTTAAAAAAAACCAGCAACAACAATGAATATAATCTTTTTCTAACCCTTAGGGGCCGTTTGGTATGGGGAAAGTAACAATTTTCCCTGGAAAGTTGAGGTTGTGAAAAGCTTTCATATGTTTCGTTGAAAAAAAGACCATGTAAAGTAATGGTCAAATTGTAATTACTTTCTCTTTGATCAATGAAAAGGATTCATAGGGGGAGGGGGTGTGAAACGGATTACATCATGGGTGGGAAAGTAGGAGACATGTAAAATTCCAATTTCACCCTTTTCTAACATTAAAATTCTTATCTTTTGTCCTGTCTTCTTTTTAAAAACCCTAACTTTAGCATAGAACTTCTCCACCGTCTTCCTTTTCAAAACTGTAGCGCAAGCCAATCTCGATAAGTCATATAATTTTTTGTAATTTTTTTAAGAATCTTTTCTTATTGCCTTTGATATTGTTTTATTGATAATGGATTCTTATTGAAAACTCATTGAAAGAAACATGCACAATACCTTTTCTTTAGGTGAGATCTATCCACAAAAAGATTGCCAAAATTCATATAGGAAGCGTGCCTCTTGGATAAAGTTCGGGTAATCATATTTCTCATAATAGAAAAGCAAGAATTAAATATCTACTTTTGTCTGGTATATAAGCAATTTTCTTAATTTATTTATATATAAACCATTGATTAATGTGAAAATTAAAACATAGTTAAAATTAAAATAATTGATATTCATTGAAGGGTAAAATTGAGAATAAACATAACTTTGCATGGAAAAGTTATTCATAACAAACAAAGGAATTCATTTTGCATATATTTCAATTGCAATTTTCAAGGTTCATACCAAACACGTATTGTTACTTTACATGAAAAGTAAATGCAGTGAAAATGAATGCAAGAAAATACTTTGCAGGAAAAGTGTTTCCATGCAAAGTACCAAACGGGCCCTTAGTGTTTCGAATATAATCTTTCAAAAATTATGACCCTTTTACACATAGTTACTCTATTTTTTAAAATTAATGATGCACTTGACAATGTGAGCACTATTACATGGAATATATGGTTGGAACGAGATGCAACTTTAGAGGCAAAGAAGGCAAAATTGGACAACTCTGCTGTCTCAGCAAACCCAACTTGGAGTTCATAGGGACCTAAATGGATTTAGGTGATCATTTCGAGAGAGCAACCTAATCAAGAGCTATCACAGCTGGCTGGCTCATTACTCTATTTATGCTTTTCTTGTTTTGGTCCTTCTGTAGTGTTATGGTTGTAGTCACTGTGGGTTTTGTGCTTCTGTTTGTCATTTGGATCCATCTCTAGTGGATTGCATTCTGTCATCTACCGGTGTTTTATGTATTTCACGTCTTCCTTTTTATTTCTTGCGTTTGCCCGTCTGTACTCTTTTTATTTTCTATTTACTATGGTTTATTTACTCTAAAAAAAAGCTTTCTAAAACTAATTTAAAAAATAATTATCATAAATGAATTTGTGTGAGTGGATGTCGTATGTATATATAATTTTTAAAGACTAGATTTACTTAATAGACAACTGAACTCATTTCTTAATATTAATTTTTTTTTGAGATGAACAACATTACCATCTTAATTAAATGCATTAAAGAATGATCAATAATTTGAGAAGTCTATTTCATGAATTCAGTATGTACAAATAGCATTACTTTTAAAAATTTGCCACAACAGAACATATAAAAGAGAAATTATGCTTATTCTTTTTGTCCTCCCCGAAGACCTCGACAAAAGAATCATTACCAAGGCTACTCCAAAAATTAATAGGATATGAAAACTTGTTTATCATATAAAAAGCAAGAAGCTGCTTGTAGGAAACATAGGGAGGCATAGGATCCCTTAACAAAAACTTATTGTGTGCAAATTATTAGACACATGTCGAGGGGAAACTGTTTGACATGCTTTTGGGTCTCTAATTGGTATCTATCTTTCTATCTATATATATAAGAATCACTCCACTCAATTAAGCAATCATCTCTATTACTTTAAATTCTTATTGAAGCCTCATGGGAAAGTATAGATTGTTTACATTGCTTTATTCCCTGTTCTTTTTTCAATGCTTTAACTCCTTTTACAGGCATAGTTTTGGCAACCAGTTATCTTCTGTTCTTGATGACCAACATGACAAGAAAGAAAGCCAATCGAACCTACATTGTTCATGTCCAAAGGCCGAAGCACGATGAGTTGCTTGGTGATGAAGATGTAGAAGATTGGCATAGATCTTTCTTGCCAAACACTACTCTTGATACTGGTGAGCCACGACTAGTTCACTCATACCGTCATGCAATTAGTGGGTTCGCTGCAAGATTGACTTCAGAAGAAGTGAGGGCTATAGAGTCTATGGAAGGGTTTTTGATAGCCAGACCATCTAGGATACTAAAGCTCTCCACTACTTACACACCAAGATTCTTGGGTTTAGACCATCAAAGTGGTTTATGGGTTGACTCATCCATGGGGTTAGGCGTCATAATTGGTGTTGTTGATAGTGGCATCACTCCAAACCATGTTTCTTTCATGGATGATGGCACAATGCCACCCAAACCCCCCAAATGGAAGGGGCGTTGTCGTTTTCACAACAAAACACTATGCAACAACAAGCTCATTGGCGCTATTGCATTTCGTGGCTCAAGAAGGCCTCAACCAAAAGATCCTAAGAATGGCGGGCATGGGACACATGTTGCAGGCATTGCCGCCGGAAGTTTTGTTGATAACGCTAATGTTCTTCGGCTTGCTAGGGGCACCGCATCAGGCACTGCACCTAAAGCTCATCTTGCTATTTATAAGGTTTGCTTCACTAGTGGCTGTAGTGGTGCAGATATTGTGGCAGCAATAGAAGAAGCCATGAAAAATGGTGTGGATATTCTCTCACTTTCCCTAGGAAAAAAATCTATTCCCTTTTATGATGATGACATAATGATTGCAACACTCTCTGCTGTTAGAGCGAAAATATTTGTTTGTATGGCTGTAGGAAACTCAGGCCCTTATCGAGAAAGTGTTGAGAATGGTGCTCTTTGGATCCTTACTGTTGGAGCTAGCACCCACGATAGGAGGGTTAGTGCCACCGTCAAACTAGGAAACGGTGTGGAAGTTGAAGGAGAATCTGGATACCAGCCAAGAACTTTCAATGCTACAGGTAACATCATCTTCCCAGGCTTTGGAGCTCAGAATGGCACAGTAGGATGCATGAAAAACTCCTTCAATAATACTGATGTAAAGGGAAAGATTGTTTTGTGCAATATTGAAGAGGGCAAGTACAGAGACATGAGTGTTAATGTGAAAGATGCTGGTGGGGTGGGGATGATAGTGTTGGATACATCTAGGGAAGGAGCTACTACTTTATCTTATGACTATGTACTCCCAACAGCTCATGTCAACTACACCACCGCAAGCAAAATTGTGAATTACCTCGAAACACAAGTTCACCGCTACACGCAACAATTGCATTTAATGGTACAAAGTTTTGGAGCACCCGACCATCTCCAACGATCAGCTTTCTCTCTTCAAGAGGTCCACATCCTTATAATGGTGGGATAATAAAGCCCTCGATATCCTTGGACCAGGGGTGAATATCCTTTCCGCATGGCCGCTTAGACCTGGACCAAATCCGAATGGTCCTCCGTGCTCATATTTTTAACTTCGATGATGGAACATCAATGGCCACACCTCATCTCGCAGGGATTGCCGACATTACTAAAAAGCACTCACGAGGAATTGGTCATCCGCAAAGCAATCATATCGAGCAATTATGACAAACCGCCAACAGGTTTTGATCTTGATGGAAACCCAATTCTTAATGACTATGAGGAACATATCAATCGTGCAAAGCCTCATCGACATGGGTTCGTGGACAAGTGAATCACTGCTAGTACCAATGACCCTGGACTTATTTATGATATAAACCCTAACCACTACATTCAATACCTTTGTGGTCTAGGATACAATGACACACAAGTTTCCACCGTCACCGGTAGTTCGCTCAATGTTCATTGTTGGCAACATCGCCCCTGAGGATCTTAACTATCCTTCCATATCAATATCTCTAGATCCCTCAAAAACAAAGTCTGTTAATCGCACACTAACAAATGTCGGGGATGCTAATGAGGTTTACAACATAGATGTTGAAGAACCAAAAGGAATCAGTGTGGTTGTCTCTCCATCTTCAATTCAATTTTCACAAATTGCCGAGGAGAAAAACATCAGTAAGGGAATGCCTTTAAACCAAGGTAATATTTTGGATGGGCAACTTAAACCTGACTCTGGAAAGCACTTCATAAGGAGCCCCATATCAATCACCATCCTTTGAAAATCTCTGAATTATGAATAAGGATTTGCACACAAGTTTATTTTTCAACTAATAAATACTGAATTTAAATCTGCGTCTAATGTTATTTTTAGTTTCTTTTTACAATACTCAGCAATCTATAATAATTGGTCTGGAATCCTTGGGAAGTGATTGCATGTCCAGCTCTGTTATGCATAGTTTTACTCATATGTATAAATATGGCAAGCGTGATACTTAGACATGAAGTTAAAGTATAGAATTTATATATGTTGTTTTGTCATAAGATTTATGCTACACCCCAGGCTCAGTTAGATGGACCCAAAGTGCGTAAAACAATAGTAAGCCTATAGGGTATGAACCCAATAAGCAAGCAAAATCTTTTTAAGTAGAAAATATTATAAATGTTTGAAGTTTGTAACACAAGTCAATAACAAAAGACTTTTCCACAACGAGTGTGCACTTAGAACTCATTAACCTCTGCTAAGCTATGTACCCACTATACTAAATTACTCCTCATTTGATAAAAAAATAATAAAAAATGTAATTATGAGCTTGATAACCTAGTAAGAAATTCAATAAAATCATTTTGGGATTATGTAGAGTTTAAAATAAATGGTTATAATCTATAAAGCAGTTTTTAAGAATTTCAATGTGTGCATCGTAATCAGATAACTAAGCATAAAAACTAATAGATGTAAAACAAATCTTATAAACAAAATGATTTGTCGAGACATACACTTATTAAAATTAATAAATAAATCTATAAATAAATACATACATGTATTAAAGGTCATCATTTGATTATCCCAATTTAAAGAAATTAATCCAATTATTTTTAAAATAAATAAATAAATAAACACAACAATAAAAAAAAATTCTGAAATTTTTACAATTAATTGATACATTAATAAAAAAATGTGACAATTTATAGTTAATCAAGACAGAAATTTATATGTGGATTTATTTAACTGAAACCTCTAAACTTCATAACTCCAACTTGAACACTCGAATGAAATGCACAAGAAAGGCCATATATATAATAAAAATAAATCCAATTTATCCTTAAGCTATTATATGTGGATTTCGTTGTTGTTGTTGTAAGTGGATAAATCACATTAATTAGAAAAAAACTGGTTGTATTTAAAAAAACATCATGGTAATTGACCATCATGGTTAAAACTGGTTGTTTTAAACAAGAATAAAACACCGTGAAATTAAAGGGGTTTTGCAGGAGTCATATGAACAAGGTCAAAAGAGTAGAAAACCAGTAGATAAACAATGTATGAGTTATCTTGGGATTGATGGTGGAGTAGTTAATTATAACAAAGCTCCATATGAGGACTGAATAGAAACCAAGAAATTAAGAGATCTAGGCTAGAACAAATGCATAAATTTAATAAATAGAAAGCATCAACTGCCAAAACCAGGTCAATCAATCCTATAAATATGTCAAAATCTATAGATTCACAATAATTTAATAATAAAAAAAATAGATTCACAAGAACATTAGAAGACCATCATCAATGTGAAATACCAACTCACAACAGCAAAATCTTGTTGGGTTTCAGCCCATTTGGGCTAGAAGAAATAATTGGGCTTGGCCCAAGTTGAAGAAAAAAAAAAAATGCATCAATAATGGAAGCCACTTGAGGATTTAATGGTAATTTTTCCATTGGTATTTATAACCAAGTGAGATGATGAGGATATTGGTGAGGTCAGCCAAGAAAAGGGAAAGAAGGCAAAATGTGAGGGTTTGAAGGCAAGGAAACCAAGAAGAAGAGGAAGACAAAGGAGGCTAGGGTTGAGCAAAGCAAGATGATCGGTCGGCAAATCGGTGCCGGATTTCGCCCCAACTTCGGGTAGTCAATCCTTGCAGGTAGTTCTCCCAGCCTACCGGTTTTGATCTTCCTTAATCTCTTCTTGATGTCTCTCTTTGTTATCCATTATGTGTGTTGATGATGTATGTGTGCCAAGAGCTTGCTCTTGAGTTGTTGTGCCTTCTTCTTTGTTATCCTCTAGTTGTATCTAGAGAGAAACCTTCTTTGTTATCCTCTAGATGTATCTAGAGAGAAACCTCTTTGATCCTCTAGTTGTATCTAGAGAGAGACCTCATTGTATCCCATTGTTGATGTAGTGAAGCATGTTTAAGAGGCTCTAAGGAGTCCCGTGGTTTTTTCCTCGATTCGTAGGGTTTTCCACGCTAAATCGTTGTTTTGCATTGTTGTATGTTTGTTCATCCCATTCTAACAAGAATTGAGGGGTTTGGTAGTGTTTTATACTTGAGTTGGAGCCTTGAAGATTTGTAGAACATTTGGGAAGATTTTGAAGCCTCAAAGGATCTAGTTCAAGGTGTTACCAGTTCACGCGGGCTGCACGTGGGCCGCGCAAACTTGTTAGTGAAGTGTGACGATTTGTAGAACATTTGGGAAGATTTGTAGAACAGTAACAGTACTACAGTGCCAGTGAACAGTAACATTGCTACAATAATTTCCGCAGTTTTCCACTGTTTCAAAATATCGTCCAAACCCCAACAAATCTAAATCATAGTTACAGAGTTGAGAAATGCCATAAAAAGACAAGTATCTCCAACCACTACAATCTCATAAAAAAGACTGACATTCCCTATCAAGATAACAGCAGAATAAACAAACAAATAAAAATTAAGAAGTCAATAGTTACAACATGCAACCAACAATCTCAATTAAAAACTAAAAATAGATTTTAATTCATAAAATCTAAATTAAAAAAAATTCCCAAATCACAACCAGTAACAATGCCGTTAAAGACAATCAAGAAGCTATATATATATATATATATATATTAATCAAGCAACTCCATGATACAGAAATCCAAACTAATAAAACCTCAGCCGCCACCACCACCACCAACAACATCATCATCAGAAGATGCAACCTAAATTATAGAACACCTTTAGTAAAAATTATATATATGCTCCATTAATCTAATCAAATATTCAAAATTCCAACCAAAATGAAAGGATGGCCTATCAGAAGGAAAAGGAAAAGGCTTGCTAGTTGACATCGGACTCTGAGAACTCTGATTGAAGACACAAATGCCGCATAATAAAAAGAAATGGTAAAATACTGGGCATGATAAAAAAAATGTGAAGTTAATCAATAAACAAAGCTGGCATCCTACTGCTATTAATAATGACTAGTTAGAAACAATTTCAGTGAACATGGATCATGCAACCAATTTGAAGGCTATAGATTGAAATCAAAAAGCAACAAAAGGAACCAAGGAACATGTACATAAGCAGCAATATTCAAACACATATTTATACCTATGCTGGAATATACACCATTAAAAGTCAAATAACTGACTATTGCCTAAATACCCAAGTTGGTATTTTTTTTCCACAAGGAAACAATCACAAGATGGCTATAAAAGTACAATCTAGTAAATTTTTTAATTTAACCAAATAAAGATCCGAAACCACACATAAAAGATTGGCATTGATCCTTCTTCCCAAAAAATTATTCTCAACAATGGTTAGCCAAATTAGCATTCACCCGTATCATCACGCAATTTGTGGATTTGCTGAAGAGTGCCGTCCGAAGAAGTGAGAGCCACCGGAGAGTGAGGGCAAGGAGTACTTTTCCCAACCTTGTTCCTTTGTCTAGGCAAAACTAGGAATCTCCATCCCCATCTCTATTTGGATAGGGGAGTAGAATCTATTTTCCATAGTCTACCATATTATCGCATATTGTTGCAATAGGCAAGTGATAGTGCCATTAACTGCCATGCAGAAAGTTGAAGGTTCGATCCCCTTCTAAAACATGGTTGAGGATTTAAAGAGTATATGGGGTGGCTTGTCCAATTGTTGAAAAAAAAAATTGATAGTTGTTGTAGGTTTTGTGCTTCTGTTTGTCATTTGGATCCATCTTTATTGGTGTTTTTTGTATTTCTCGTCTTTCTTTCTATTTATTTCCTTCGTCTATTAGTACTCTTTTTATTTTCTATTAATAGTGTTTTATCCACTTTTCCAAAAAAAAAATCTTTAAAATTAGTTTAAAAATAATTATCATAAATAAATTTGTGTTAGTGGATGTCCTATGTATATATACTATTTTTAAAGACAAAATGTACTTGATAGACTACTAAACTCATTGCTTAATTTTTTGAGATGACTAACAGTGCCATCTTAAAATGCATTAAAGAATAATCAATAATTTGATAAGTCTATTTCGTAAATTCAGTACTTAAAAATAGCGTTACTTTTAAAAATTTGCTCATTAATAAAACTATCAAATGTATAACCTGATTTTACCACAAAAGAACATATAATTGAGAAATTATGCTTATTCTTTTTGTCCTCCCCGAAGACTTCGACGAAAGAATCATTTCCAAAGGTACTCCAAAACTTAATAGGATACCAAAACTTGTTTATCATACAATAAACAAGAAGCTACTTACGGGAAAATAGCGAGCATTGGATCCCTTAACAAAAACTTATTGTGTGAAAATTATTAGACATGCATTGAGGGGAAATTATTAGACATGCTTTCGGGTCTCTAATTGGTATCTTTCTATATTTAAGGACCGCTCCACTCAATTTAAACAATAATCTCTATCGCTTTATTTTCTTATTGAAGCCTCATGGGAAAGCATAAATTGTTTACATTGCTTTATTCTTTGTTCTTTTTTCAATGCTTTACCTCCTTTTATAGGCATAGTTTTGGTAACCCATTATCTTCGGTTCTCAATGACCAACATGACAAGAAAGAAAGCCAACTTCGAACCTACATTATTCACATCCGAAGGCCGAAGCACGATGAGTTGCTTGGTGATGAAGATGTAGAAGATTGGCATAGATCTTTCTTGCCAAACACTACTCTTGATACTGGTGAGCCACGGTTGATTCACTCGTATCGTCATGCAATTAGTGGGTTCGCTGCAAGACTGACTTCAGAAGAAGTGAGGGCCATAGAGTCCATGGAAGGCTTCTTGATAGCCCGTCCATCTAGGACACTAAAGCTCTCCACTACCTACACACCAAGGTTCTTGGGTTTAGACCGTCAAAGTGGTTTATGGGTTGACTCGTTCATGGGGTCAGGTGTCATAATTGGTGTTGTTGACAGTGGCATCACTCCACACCATGCTTCTTTCATGGATGATGGCACAATGCCACCTAAACCCCCCTCATGGAAAGGGAGTTGTCGTTTCCTCAACAAAACACTATGCAACAACAAGCTCATTGGCGCTATTGCATTTCGTGGCTCAAGAAGGCCTTCACCAAAAGATGCTAAGAACGACGGGCATGGGACACATGTTGCAGGCATTGCCGCCGGAAGTTTTGTTAATAATGCTAATGTTCTTGGGCTTGCTAGGGGCACCGCATCAGGCACTGCACCTAAAGCTCATCTTGCTATTTATAAAGCTTGCTCTACTAGCGGCTGCAGTGGTGCAGATATTGTGGCAGCAATAGAAGAAGCCATGAAAAATGGTGTAGATATTCTCTCACTTTCCTTGGGACAAAAATCTCGTCCCTTCTATAATGATGACATAATGATTGCAACGCTCTCAGCTGTTAGAGCGAAAATATTTGTTTGTATGGCTGCAGGAAACTCGGGCCCTTCGCGAGAAAGTGTTGAGAATGGTGCTCCATGGATCCTTACTGTTGGAGCTAGCACCCATGATAGGAGGGTTAGTGCCATCGTCAAACTAGGAAACGGTGTGGAAGTTGAAGGAGAATCTGGATACCAGCCAAATATTTTCAATGCAACAGGTAACATCATCTTCCCTGGCTTTGGAAGTCAGAATGGCACACTAGGATGCAAGAAAAACTCCTTTAATAACACTAATGTAAAGGGAAAGATTGTTCTGTGCAATATTGAGGAAGGCAAGTACAGAGACATGAGCGTTAATGTGAAAGCTGCCGGAGGGGTGGGGATGATAGTGTTGGATACATTTGTGGAAGGAGCTACTACTTTATCTTATGACTATGTACTCCCAACAGCTCATGTCAACTACACCACCGCACGCAAAATTGTGAATTACCTCAGAAACACAAGCTCAGCTGCTACTGCAACAATTGCATTTAATGGTACAAAGTTTGGAGCACGACCATCTCCAACAGTCGGTTTCTTCTCTTCAAGAGGTCCACATCCTTATAATGGTGGGATAATAAAGCCTGATATCCTTGGACCAGGGGTGAATATCCTTTCTGCATGGCCAGTTAGACCTGGACCAAATCCGAATGGTCCTCCAGGCTCATATTTTAACTTCGACAGTGGAACATCAATGGCCACACCTCATCTCGCGGGGATTGCTGCACTACTCAAGAACATTCACAAGAATTGGTCAACCGCAGCAATTAAGTCAGCAATCATGACAACTGCCAATAGGTTTGATCTTGATGGAAACCCAATTCTTGATGACTATAAGGAACATATCAATCATGCAAATGCGACTGACATGGGTTCAGGACAAGTGAATCCTGTTGCAGTTAATGATCCTGGACTTATATATGACATAAACCCAGACCACTACATTCAGTACCTTTGTGGTCTAGGATACAATGACACACAAGTTTCCACTGTTGCTGGCAGTTCAGTTCAATGTTCTATTGTTGGCAGCATTGCTCCCGAGGATCTTAACTATCCTTCCATATCAATATCTCTAGATCCCTCAAAAACAAAGTCTGTTAATCGTACACTAACAAATGTCGGGGATGCTAATGAGGTTTACAACATAGATGTTGAAGAACCAAAAGGAATTAGTGTGGTTGTCTCTCCATCTTCAATTCAATTTTCACAAATTGGCGAGGAGAAAAACATCATTCTTGAATTTAGTAGTAAGGGAATGCCTTTAAACCAAGGTAATATTTTGTATGGGCAACTTAAACTGGACTCTGGAAAGCACTTCATAAGGAGCCCCATATCAGTCGCCATCCTTTGAAAATCTCTGAATTATGAATAAGGATTTGCATACAAGTTTATTTCTCAATTAATAAATACTGAATTTAAATCCGCGTCTAATGTTGTTTTTAGTTTCTTTTTACCATACTCAGCAATCTATAATAATTGGTCTGGAATCGTTAGGGAGTGATGGCATGTCCAGCTCTGTTATGCATAGGTGTACTCATGTATAAATATGTCAAGTGTGATACTTAGACGTGAAGTTAAAGTATAGAATTTATATATGTTGTTTTGCCATAAGATTTATGCTACACCCCAGACTCAGTCGGATAGACCCAAAGTGTGGAAAACAGCCGTAAACCTAGAGGGTATGAATCTAGTAAGCAAGCAAGACCTCCGAAATTGTCTCCAAGTAGAAAATATTGTAAATATTTGAAATTTGTAACACAAGTCTATAACAATATACTTGTCTACAATGAATGTGCACTTGGAACTCACTTGGAACTCACTAACCTCTACTAAGCTATGTACCCACCATACTAAACTACTCCTCATTTGATAAAAAAAAAAAAAATCAATAATGCAATTATGAGCTTGACAACTTAATAAGAAATTCAGTAAAATCATTTTGGGATTATGTAGAGAGTAAAATCATTTTGGGATTATGTAGAGATTAAGAGATATGGTTAAAATCTATAACGCAGTTTTCAAGAAATTCAATGTATAGCTTATTAAAATAACTAAGTATAAAAAATAATAGATGTAAAAACAAGTCTTATAAACAAAAATGATTTGTCGAAGCATACTTGTATTAAAATAAATAAATAAATAAATAAATACTTACATGTTGCATGATCCCATTTTAAAGAAACTAATCCAATTATTTTTAAAATGAATAAATAAATAAATAAATAAATAAATAAATAAATAAATACAACAATAACAAAATCTGAAATTTTTTCAATTCATTAATAAAAACAAATCTGAAAATTTATAGTTAATCAAGACAATAATTTATATGTGGATTTATTTAATCGGAAATCTCCAAGCTTCAGAAGCTCAACTTGAACAACCGAATGAAATGCGTTACTCTTGCAATCAGAACTCCATGACAAAGGAAATCCAAACTAATAAAACCATAGTCACCACTATACCACCACCAACGTAATCAGAAGATGCAAGCTAAATAATATAACATCGTCAGTAAAAATTATATATGGCTGCATTCATAATAGTCAAATATTCATAATTCCAACTAGATTGAAAGGATATTTTATCAAAAGGACAAAGAAAAGGCTTGCTCATTGATACATGTCTCCAATTGAAAACACAAATGCTGCATAATATGAAGAAATGGGAAAATATTGGGCACAATAAAAAAAAGGGGAAGTTAATTAATCAGTAAACAAAGCTGACATCCTTCTGCTATTAACAATATATAACTAGTTAAAATCAATTTCAGTGAACATGGATCATGCAACTAATTAGAACACCATATATCCAAATCAAAAAGCAACAAAAGTAACCAATGAATTATGTGCATAAGCATCAAGATTAATCAAACACAATGCTATATCTATGCTGGAATAAAACATACAGGCCATAAAACCCGCAAGGAAACAATCACAAGATGCCCATAAAAGTACAATCTAGTAAATCTTTTAATTTAGACAATTAGTGATCCCAAATCACACCTCTAGTACAGTACACCCACTGTTACACATTATTGATGCAAATTAATTAGAGAATAAATTAAATCCAGAAACAAAAATGTTATCAAGTTCTAAAAGAACCAAACCTTACCTCAAAAAAAAACCGTGCTTCTTTCAATTGCTCACAACTGCATGCTGTGCAAGATGGCGACTATGTGTCTCACTAACACGTCCAAGGCATGCAGTGAATTAAAATCAGAAGAAAGGAGCAAGGTTACTGGCTCCCATTTGAAGCCAAGGCAATGACACTGGCCTGGGTTCGGCATGGTCTGCGGGTATAGTTGCCTTGAGGGGAAGCTCAGGCTCAAGTTGGAGAGTGTGAGAAGCAGGTGAAGAAGGTGGCTATATATATATATATATATGGGTTTGGAAGAAAAAGTATAATATGGGTTTTACAATTTAATAAATAAAATAAAAAATATGTTTATTTACAACATAATGTATAAATAGCATATTTGACCATCCTTTTCCAATAAATGAATGAATAAATAAATAAATAAATAAATAAAAGTTTTGACGCTCCCGGTTTGGAATGTTATATATATGATTTATAGACTGGATTAACTGTCACTTCAACCAAAATTGTGAAAGAGAACTGAATTGTCAATACAAAAATCTAAAAATTTATATATTTTTATAGTGGCCGGGATAAAACTTAATTAAGGTATTTTATACACAAGTGGTTTCACACCTTCAACTTCTCCCACCAACAACTTAATTTACTACTTTTTAATAGAACAATTTATTTTTGCAAGCTTCTCATATTTTTTTAATTAAAATAAATAAATCACAACTTTATTAAAATGGATAAAAGCTTCTCATACTATCATTGTTTGTATGTTGCTTTTTATTATTGTATTTCTAAATGATGCAGTATTATTTTGGGTACTTCATAGAGTACTAGTATTTATTTATTTCCTTATATTTTTGCTATTGTTTTGGGTACTTGGTGGGTGTTTTGCATAATGTTAATACAGAGACCCACCACCTTAACTTCTCCATAACTGCAGTTAGAGGGAAGAATTGACTTAGGATATATAAGGCTAGGGAGATTGGCTCTCACAGGCGATGTGGGACTATGGACCAGGTTAACCACTGCATCCCAACACCCTCCTGGACTCACAACGGATGTGGGACCCAAGATCCTAGTCACGGCCGATCGGAACAGTAGCTATGATACCATGTTAATACAGGGACCCACCATCCTAACTTCTCCATAACTGCAGTTAGAGGGATTTTCTTAGGATATATAAGGCTAGGGAGATTGGCTTTCACAGGCGATGTGGGACTATGGACCAGGTTAACCACTGTGTCCCAACACATACTTTCCTAAATGATGCAATTTTCCAAAATGACACAATTTGTAGCTTAAGTATCTTTTGAAAGTCAAGTATGAATTTTTTTTTTTAAATGGATAAACCATTTTATTAAAAAAAAAAATGTAAGAGACAAGTGATTAGTAGCCCAATGGTGTTAATACAAGGCAATGAGGGGTAATACACAAGGTTAAAACTTACGATGAAGTACTATAGCACGAATGTAAATGGGTTTAATGGTGGCTAGTGGGAGGTGTTATATCCTTTCCCTCCAAAAGTTGCATAGTAAAAAAGATTAATTACTTTGTTATATTTTCCGAAAATCTTTTGGGCGTTGACATGACAAGGCTTTCATTGTCTTATGTGAAATCTACGGGCTTAATAAATTTCTCAAATAGTCATAAACCGTTGTAATTCAAGCATCATCGTATTTGTTTGTCCCTTGACAACTCTTTAATAAGACGACGTTTGTCAACTTTGCCACAAAAAAAAAACCCGATGATTTTCTTAAAATTTTTTTCTTAAAACAAATAAAAAACAAGTAATCACACATTTTTTTACTTTTTCTTGTGTTTCATTATTATCCCATAATATGTTTATGAAAATGGATTTTTGAGTGCACTAGGAGTTATAATAAAATATATTTTCATGATATAATTGACAGATGAACAAGCTAAATTATGATACTATATTCTATATTATGATACATATAATATAAAGCTTTGCCATGAGCCTATCTATGAGGTGACAAAATATCGTACTGAAATTAATTAATATTAAATAAAATTAAACGTAAGATAAAGTCAAATTGATAACAACAAGATAATGTACTTATAATATAAACATGCGCTTCACGTTGGAGTATCCAACTTGCATACTAGACGAATGCATAGAATGTCATAAAATAGGACTCTGCATTGAATGAAGTGGTACAAAGACACGAAGATCCAATGTTTAACAATATTGATTGATTAAGGTTTCCTTTATATCAAATAATTATACCTCTTACATTATTATAAAGAGAAATTGACTCTATATATCATTGAATTGATAAATGAATCTTAGTTTTATTATAAGATAATGAAATATTAAATTAACATCTGCCTAATACATGCAAGAACTAATATAAAATCCTAAATTTTTGATTGGAGAGAAAATTGAAGTATTAATTTTTTAATACAGAAGTGGTAATATAAATATATTCTAATGAGTTAAAATTTGTATATTTGATAGATCCTCGCTCACAAGTTAATCAATATAAATCAATTTAAAGCGCCATGGGAAATGCCAATCTACTTTCCTTGATACCAAAACCTCAATCAAGAAGATAATATATTATTAGAAAAAAGGAAATTAAGAGTCAAAGGATCCCAAATAGAAAGAGGTTATTGTGGGGAATTGAATAATAGGCGACAAGCTGTTTTTTATGAATATAAACAAGATCTAAACAAGATCTGAAAACCCGGATGTACGAGTATAAAATAAGTATAAAAAAATCCCGGGTGAATAGTGTATGAACACGATGCAGATAGCTGATCTTTATGGGGAGAGATTTGAACCCATGGCCTCCCCTTTGATGTCATACCATTGGGCTATCCAATGGTTGACTTATTGTGGGGAAATTGGAGCCTATTTTGTGGAAATTACTAGTCAGGGTTTCCTCACTCTAGCTACCTGCATGGTATGTATATTCAAGGGCCATTCCATTTCAAACAACAGTCACATAATTAGTTCACTATATATTGCTTAATTTTCTTGTTAGTTCTCGTTGGAAAATATGGAATGTCTACATGCATTGCTTTATGTTTTGTTCTTCATTTTCCACTAAGTTCAATTCTTTGTATATATATTGGCATATTTGTGGGAATCTGCAATTATCTTCTATTCTTGATGAACAACAAAGCGAGAAAGATATAGTTAGCTTCAAACTTACATTGTTCATGTCCAAAAAGCATGCAAAAGCATAGAATTAATTAATGATAGGGTTCTCCATGACAAAGATATAGAATTAAGACTGGCATGGAGCCTTCATGCCAAACCCTACTATACATCATGACAAAGATACAGTTAGCTTACCTGCAGTATCATGCATCTTGTAATCAGTGGATTTGAAGGAAGACTTGCCTCAAAAGAAGTGAGAGCCATAGATTACTGATGATAGGATTTTTGATTGCATGACTGTATCAAAAACTAGAACTCTCCACAGACCGACTTTTCAATTAAGTTTGTTGTGGTTGAGACACTGGGATGGTTTATGGATCCACTGTTTGATGCATGGTCTAGAGTTGTCACTGGCATTGTTGATAGTGGCATCACTGCCAACCATGTTTCTTTCATGGATGGTCCCCAAATGGAAGGGGAGTTGTGGTTTCTCCAACAAAATGCCATGCAACACACAAGTCATTGGCACAATGTATGGCATCTTATGAGATGTACTGATTTGAATTAATTAGTACACCTGCAACGAGGCGGATATTATATATTATGGCATAAAATAGAACAAGTATTCAAAGATATATGGTGTGCATGCATATGTAATACTGGTTTTTTTTTGGAAATAATGCCCTTCCATTCTATAATGATGAAGTAGTGTTAATGGCATGGCTGTCTGCTCATGGAGAGAAAGTATTTGTTCGTATTTCTTTGGTGAAAAAAAAGTTAAGTTGGAACAATGGATATACTACCCCCTATCTTGTTTGATTCAGTGTGAGTCAGATGAGCTATTGCAAGGCATATATACTCATTGTAAAGTGTGGTAGACTCGTGTACAAAACCCTTCAGTGTTTTTAATGCAAAATGTAACTTTCCCAGCGACATTGAATTCTCGTCCCATTTGCGGCTTTGTATTGTTCTTTATATTAACAAATATGTGATTTATCCAATATGTCAAAAAAAAAAAAAAATTCTACTTAAATATTCTTTTGTGATTCCTTAGCGTTAATAACCTTTAATTGAAAAAAATTAAAATTGTACTCGACAACGATGCTAATATCATTTATCATCTATCAGCAAAACTCATGGTAAAGTCTCAGGTTAGACATAAGGATGGTAGAGAATTCAACACAGGAGTTGCAGATAAAAAGAGGAAAATATGGGTGCCACCAGGAATTGGAGCCCCTGCTGGTGCATCTGATCTCTCCAAGAAAAATTATTAAATCATATAGATAGATGATGAGAGACTTGTTTTCTTTTTTGTTTTTTTTAGAAATCTGTAAGATTAGTAAAGCTCGATTTTTTTTAAAACATTGATCAGTTCATTTTTGTAAATCACTTTCTGAAGTGCCTATTTTTTGTGCAGTTTCCTATATGCCAAATGTGTAGTAATTACAACCATGTCAATTTTCAGTTTATATATATTACTTTCATGCATAGTTTTTGTCAAATTTCTTATGTGGCTTTTTAGCAAAACTGCAATTGCAATTTTTTTTTCCAGATATATGGGTTCAGAAAACCTGGCATTACTTGTCTGTTTTCAGTTTTAATGTATTGCTTTAAAGTATTAGTGGTCATGTTGTTGATGCTTTGGAAACCCTGCAGTTGCATTTCTGAAACTGAATTTGCAATTCATTAAACATTACGCAGATGTATACACAGTTAATTCCTTCATGTGTGGTGTAAGTAAATATGCAGTTTCATTTAAATGTAAAAATGACTCTTCCAAAATAAGTTTAACATTAATTATTTACCTAGTTAAAAATGGTTATTATCATCTGAACCTCTCCAATTTTGACTACTTCAATTCAATTGTAATAAAGCCTTGAAGATTCAGAAACTCCAACTTAAATTAATTATGTGTTCATTTAATAATTGAATTCAATTGCAAGAACAATAGTGAATGCAACTGAAATGGGGATTATAAAAACTTACACAAAAAAAAAAAATACTAAACTGTACAAACAACAATTGAAATAACTATCACCGGCGAGAACACAAACCTATCCCTAGATCCCCAAACAAATCACCCAAAATGACAACAAAAAAAAATGTGTAAGCTATAAACAACATGAACAAAAAATAAAAAATAAACAATTAAAATAGGCACATTGATCCTAGAGTCTCCTTTGTCGGCAAGCACTCGCCATGTCATAAGCTAAGTTTTGTTTGCTTTGGTTCATCGGAGTGGACAATGCTAGTTGATGGAATGGATCGATAAGGCCATCTCGTATCTTCTTCCTTGTCGTGGTCGTGCTCCTCTTTTTCCCACTCCTCTTCCTATCTCTATCTCTATCGCATTGTTGAATAAGATGATGGCTGCTAGAAAAGGGAAAGTTTTGGGATCGTGACACATGGGCTGACATGGAAAGTAATGGGTGATGTGGCATGTCTGGTTGACGTGGATGACTTACCTAGCTAGACGCACTGTCAACCCCATGCTAACTGTTCAAGTCCGGGGTCCACATCAGCTAATTTCATCCGGAATTTTTGGGGTAACTTGCCGGTGAAAATAAATCAAAGTTTAGTAGCCTTTTTGATTCAAATCAAAGTTGGGATACCCAAATGAAAACAGTTGAAAGTTAGGTAACCTCCTGAAAAAATTTAGTTGAGAAGAAGGAAATGGATGAAGTTGTTAATAAATTCTCGGATTGCTATAGTACCCTAGCTACAGTACTAAACAAATTCTATACTGCAGGGCTAAAAAATCTACAATAACAGGCTAGTTATAGCTACAATAACATATTGGTTATAACAAAATGAACCACACTCTAGTAAAAACTTATTATGTTTTCCTCGCTATTAAGTATTTTTTTTAAATAAAACCCTCTATATTAAGTGCTATATTAGCTTCAATTAATTTAAAACATTTAGAAATCTATTAATAAATTTATATGTTTTATTTTCAATTTTTTATTTTTTATTTATAAAAAATAATTTTTTTAAAGCATATTATTTGAATTATTTTAAGAAACAAGTTAAGAAATAAATAATAAAGACAAATAACCATGATCTTTGTCATAAATCCCTCAATTTACAACATTGTCTTCTAAGATCTTTTACTTTTAAATGATTTATTTTTAAGGCCTAGTCACTCTTGACCTATATATATGGCAAAAGGTAATCTAGGTAAGTTTCTAAATTACTGCTCTCTAAGGATGTTTGATTTAAAACGGTTGGATCATTATCCAAATGTTGATTGATTGTTTATATAAGCACTATACATTTTTTTACTGTTCATGAACTGTATAAACTGTAAAATGTGTTTTCGGAACTGTTAATGATGATCAAAGCCATTGGATTACCATCCGATGACTACTGTAGACGTCATTAGATTACTGGTTATCTCTATATATATATATTTAAAAAAGATAAACTACTCAAAGTGAATTAGAAAGCTATAGAAAAATTATAGATTCAATGCTGATAAGTTATCACTAGCGGAAGGGAAAGCTAAAAGAAAAGAGTAATAAAGTATGAAGGGTTGGATGCATGCACAAACTGTTATAAATGGTCCAGCATCCAAGCAACAAAATGCTGAGAAGATCAACCATTGTATTTTCTAATGGTATAACAAAAGAGTGTAAAAGGAGGGTAATGGTTCTTTCCCCGGTAATACTTTCCTTGTATTGTTTATGCACTATACACTTGGGTTCAATACTGTTTACTAGTACTATTCATGTCGTCTAGCAACAAGAGAGTTCTTCCATTTCTGGTGGGATTGAGCTTGCCTAGGGTGCTCGATCCATGGGTGCATGGCCAACTTGATCTTGTTTGTATCCATGGTTGCACGAACAACTTGATCTTGCTTGGATCCATGGCCACTATATTGTTCAAGCTTGGACCTACAAGCATCACATCTTTGGTGATGATGTCTTTCATTTTCCGTGGCCGCTTGAAAAATATATATCAAAAGAAAATCTAATCAAAGGCTGATCAGAGAGTACTTAATTATAAGCATTCAAGCAGAGGCGGAAAGAGAGGGGGTGGTCAAGGGGGTGCTTGACCACCCCCTTGACCCAGCCAAATATATATATATATATATATATCCATCCAATTATGTATATTATATAGATATCTATATGAGAAAGGGATAGTTTGGACTTGGGAGCACCCCCTCTCTCTCCTTGGGATTTTTATTTTTGTAAAAATATCAAATTTTTATAGACTAATACCTATAGACTAATAAATTATGTTTATGAAAAAAAAATAAAAATTTATTATTCGACCTAGTAATATTTTATAAATGGGTTTATATAGTATAGTTTTTTTCAAAAATCTATTATTTAACTCCTTCATTTATTATAAATTAGTTTATATAGTATATATATATATATATATATATTATATTTTTAGAAAATAATTTGTAAAAATTTATTGTTTGACCACTTGATGTTTATAAACTATATAGGATATAACATATAGAAAATATATATTTTTAGAAAAACTATTTATAAAAATCTATTGTTTGGCCACTTGATTTTTTTACTTGATCGTTCCTAAAAAAAATTTATAATTGCTTTATAGCCTCTTTTGTTTTTTTGTTTTCCAAATTGGATTGGTCGAACAATAATGAATATGTCCAGCAACTAATTTGAATATATATTTTTTAAAATTTTTTAAAGGACAATTTTGTAAACCTAATTTCAATTTTTCGAGTCAACATCCCTTTTATTTTCCTCCTGGTTTCGCCACTGCATTCAAGACATTCTCCACAAGTACTTGAAATGAAAATGTTAAAACTGTAGGACTCAATTAATACAGTTAAGAGAAACTAGAGTTTATGGGGAGTGGGGAGTCTTGTAGTATAGATATTTATCTTAGTTTGTAAAATCCGTGTATAGTGGAGTTTTCTAATTTTTTTTTTTTATGTAAGTTTTCTATTTTTTCCCTTATTTTTTTCTCTTTCTTTTGTTTTGCTTTGCAATATATTATTTTTTTTAACAAAATTATGATTTATCTTTTTTTTTAAATCTAATCAACTATTTTATGAAAGTTGTATGTATAAAAATTATTTATTTATTTTTTGAAAGAGTGAATAATCACATACGTTAAGAAAAAAGAGTACTTACACATATTAAAAATACCTATGACCTTAGTGATTGAAATAGAATTCTTTAATAATGATCATTAATCGATGTGGCTATCGGGTCTTTAAGAAATTAAGGATGCATTTTTTTTTTTTGAATAAAGTAGATAAACCACAAATTTATTAAGGATGCATTTGTCTATTGTCTTAATGTTATTTGTATTTTTACCTATTAATAAATAAATATCAAGAAATAAATTTGAGTGTCATTTTTCTTTTCTTTTTTTTTTTTAAAGAAAATATGAGATAAACTACCCTAACTCATTGAAATTTGAGTGTCATTTTTGAGTTAAAATGTGGATATGTATATATATGCAACCTTTTATTACCTAAATTCAGGGAGCAGACTTCCAAAGTAATTGATTTCCATTATTTTCTTTTTTAGAATCTCAACATTACCGTTACCATCTCAAGATATATTAAAAAAATGTCATTAGCGTGCCACATAGGCGTTTTAAAAATGTGGATGTTATATATATCCTACTCTCAAAAACTGGATGTTGTATATAAACATGGATGTTGTACATATCCTACTTTCAAAGACTAAATTTACTGAATAGACTTCTAAACTACATGATTAATATTAATTTGTTTTTTTTCTAGATCACACACATTACTATCTCAAAATGCATTTAAGAATGATCAATAATTTGATAATTCTATTTCATAAATTCAGTATGTAAAAATAGCATTACTTTTAGTAATTTGTTCACTAATAAAACTAACTTAAAAGTTAAATATATAACCTGATTTGACCATAAAAAGGATATATACTAAAGAAATTACGACTTGCTTCTTCTCACGAAAGCATTGCCGAAATACCAAAATTTGTTTATCATACAAAAAACAAGAACCTACTTATGGGAGACATAGGGAGGCACAATACCCCCTTAACGGAAGATTATATATTGAGTGGAAACTATTAGGCATGGATTGAATGAAAAGTATTAGACATGCTTTCAGCTCTCTAATTGCTATGTGTATATAAGGACCATTCCTTCCTTCGATTTCAACAAGCAATTAATCATCTCTATCTCTTTATTCTCTTACTGAATGCTCATGGGAAAATATAGATTGTTTACATTGCATTATGCCTTGTTCTTTTTCCAATGCCTTAATTCCTTTTACACGTATAGTTATGGCATCCTGCTAACTTCCGTTCTTGATGACCAAAATGACAATAAAAATAGCCAACTTCGAACCTACATTGTTCATGTCCAAAGGCCCAAGCACCATGAGTTACTCAGTGATGAAGATATAGAAGATTGGCATAGATCTTTCTTACCAAACACAAGTCTTGATACTGGTGAGCCACGCTTGGTTCACTCCTATCGTCATGCAATCAGTGGATTTGCTGCAAGACTAACTTCAGAACAAGTCAGAGGCATGGAGTCCATGGAAGGGTTTTTGAGTGCTCGACCATCTAGGACACTAAAGCTCGCCACAACCCATACACCAAGTTTCTTGGGTTTCAACAGTCAGAGTGGTTTATGGCCTGACTCGTTCATGGGGTCAGGAGTCATCATTGGTGTTATTGATAGTGGCATCACTCCCAACCATGCTTCTTTCATGGATGATGGCAAAATACCACCTAAACCCCTCAAATGGAATGGGACTTGTGGCTTCCACAACAAAACACTATGCAACAACAAGCTCATCGGTGCTATGGCGTTTAATGGCTCAAGAAGACCTTCACCAAAAGATGGTAAAAAAGATGGGCATGGGACACACGTTGCAGGCATTGCGGCAGGAAATCTTGTTGATAACACTAATGTTCTTGGGCTTGCCAAGGGCAGAGCATCAGGGACCGCACCTAAAGCTCATCTTGCTACATATAAGGCTTGCTACAGAACGAGCTGCAATAATGCAGATATTGCGGCAGCCATAGATGAAGCCATTAAAAATGGAGTGGATATTCTTAATCTTTCCTTGGGAAGATTAAACCCTTCTCCATTCTATGATGATGACATAATGATTGCAACACTCTCTGCTGTTAGAGCGAAAATATTTGTTTGTATGTGTGCAGGAAACACAGGACCCTTTCCAAACTCTCTTTGGAACAACGGTGTTCCGTGGATCCTTACTGTTGGAGCTAGCAGCCATGATAGGAGGGTTAGGGCCACTGTCAGGCTAGGAAATGGTGTGGAACTTGAAGGAGAATCTGGCTACCAGCCAAGCACAACTAATGCCACAGGTAACATCATCTTCCCGGGCTTTATAGGTCAAAATGGCACAGAAGGATGCAAGAAAAACTCCTTCAATAACATTGACGTGAAGGGAAAGATCGTTCTGTGCGTGATTCTAAGGGGTAGCTTCAGAGACATGAGCATCAATGTCAAAAATGCAGGAGGAGTAGGGATGATAGTGATAAATACATTTGCAGAAGGATCTACTACTTTTTCTAATGATTATGTACTGCCAACATCTCATGTCAACTATACTGAGGCGCGCAAAATTGTGTATTATTTCATAAACTCAAGCTCAACTGCTACCGCAACAATCGCATTTAATGGAACAAAGTTTGGAGCACGGCCATCTCCCACCATCGGTTACTTCTCTTCAAGAGGCCCTTATGCTTATAATGGTGGCATAATAAAGCCGGATATCCTTGGACCTGGGGTGAATATCCTTTCTGCTTGGCCAGTTAAACCTGGACCAAATCCTAATGGTCCTCCAACCTCATATTTCAACTTTCTGAGTGGTACATCAATGGCCTCACCTCATCTCGCAGGGATTGCTGCACTACTCAAGAACACTCACAAGAATTGGTCGGCAGCAGCAATCAGATCAGCAATCATGACAACTGCTAACAGGTATGATCTTGATGGAAACCCAATTCTTGATGACTATGATGAGCATATAAATCGTGCAAATATAACTGACATGGGTTCAGGACAAGTGAATCCCGTTGCAGCCAATGATCCAGGACTTATTTATGATATAAACCCAGAGCAATACATTCAGTATCTTTGTGGTCTAGGATACAATGACACACAAGTCTCAATTGTTGCTAGCAATTCAGTTCAATGTTCAGTTGTTGGCAGCATTGCTCCTGAGGATCTTAACTATCCATCAATATCAATATATCTAGACCCGTTGAAATCAAAGTTTGTCAATCGCACACTAACAAATGTTGTGGGTGCTAATGAGGTGTACAACATACATGTTGAAGAACCAAAAGGAATCAGTGTGGTTGTCTCTCCATCCTTGATTCAATTTTCAGTAATTGGCGAGCAAAAGAACATCACTCTTGAATTTAGCAGTAAGGGAATGTCTTTAAACCAAGGTAATGTCTTGGATGGACAACTTAAATTGGACTCTGGCAAGCACTTTGTGAGGAGCCCCATATCCGTCACTATTGTTTGAAAATATTTGAATTATGAATTATGATTCGAGTGCAAGTTTATATCTCGATTAATAAATACTGAGTTCAACTCGGCATCTAATGTTGTTTACAATTTTTTATTTTTTATTTTGTTTTTTCACAGTACTCAGTCTGGAATTCCTGGGGACTGATTGCATATCCAGCTCTAGATAGAATTCCTTTTGGCTCTTCACAATACTCAGTCAGGAATTCACAATTATCCTTAGGGATTGAATAAAAATTATGAATTTTAATTTTTTCACCCGTTTAGAAATGTTGATATACTCAAAAGCTATATGTCAATAGTCATAGAAGTTTATTAAAAAAAAAAGTCATAGAAATAATAATGCCATATTTTCTTTCTAAAACTGAATAATATGCCATAGAATATGATTAAAAAAATTCTAAGTTTTCATTTGAGCAAAAATAATGTAATAAACACATAAACGCCATCATTTCATGATCCCATTTTAAAGAAACTAATCCAATTATTTTTATAAATAAATAAATAAATAGATCAATTAAAAAAAATCTAAAATTTATAATTCATTAATACATTAATAAAAAATTGAAATTTCAGTACATTAATTTATTCATCAAAATAAATTTCATTATCTTCTATCTTTTTCGAGTACAATCTTTTTATTTTTATCTTATATCCCAGTACTTTAATCTTTGTACTTTGTTCATCGTTACCTTCTATCTTTTTCTAATAAATCTGTGGTTTATCCACTTTATTCAAAAAAATAAAAAAATAAATTTCATTATAAGCTGGGGCCAAGGGGTCAAAGCACTCCCTAATTAACCCCCTCGTTCCACCCCTGGTTTAGCTAACAATGTACCCAACTAGGATACACAAGATTCCTATCAAGAAATATACAAGAATTTAATTAGAGTAATAATAACAGTAAAACCTACTAACATCCCAAAACAACAGGGGAGTAACTACAGAAGTTCCAAAATAACTTATCATATTAAAATAAAAAAATAATCTAAAAAGCTAGATATTATTCTCCAACCATCTACGGGAACATGACAGTATCATGGTAATTGACCATCATGGTTAAAGCAACCAGTTTTAACCAGGAATAAAACACCAAGAAATTAAAGGGGTTTGGCAGGAGTCATATGAACAAGGTCTATATATATAGTTACAACATGCAGCCAATAATCTCAATTAAAAACTAAAAATAGATTTTAGTTCACAAAATCTAAATTAAAAAAAAAAAAATCCCAAATCACAACCAGTAACAATTAATGCCGTCAAAGACAATCAAGAAGCTATATATATAATTGAGGGCTAAAACAAATGCACGTGAATTGAAATGAAGTTCCTGGGCGGCACTCAGGACTATTATGGCGGAGCTCGGGATTTTCACGGCGGCGTTCGAGATTCTCTTGGTGGCGCCCGTTCCGCCCGAGGTGGAGCTCGTGGCAGTGTCCGGTTCTCGCAGGGTGGAGCACGTGGAGGTGCTCGGCTGAGCCATGGTGGGCTCCGTAGGGATCTCCGATCATTCGCACCACTACAACAAATCTCTTCCTCCGAACACTTGGCTTCTCTTCCTAAATCTCAAGTGATTGAACCTCAGAAGAACAAGAATTCTCCTGTAAAGGACGGTGTTTCCTTTGCAGATGTCGCTCGCCTCCCGGCACCCCAGAGAACACCACTTCATCTTTTAACACCACGTTGAAGCGTCGTCGATCTCCGATCTCCGGAGGCATCGAGATTTACTGCAAGCCGCCTTAGACGGGTCACAAAGTAGACGATCGCGTCATCAACTCACCGCCTGGCCGCTGCGGAGTTGGGCACTTCGCAACTCGTTGTCCTCTCAAACATTCTCATTCTGGTTCCCATGCTGCGAATCCTAGCTCGACGAGAAAGCTATCTCACACCAAGCCTCGCTTCATTTTTCCCTCGTTTCCTCGACTTAACTCTGAGATCTCTTCTCTTAGGGTTTCTTTGCCCATCTCTGAGGCCATTATCCATTCCAAAGAGGATCTTAAGAGATGAGTGATTGTCAAAATACTCTCTGGAAACGCCAGCGTTCAATCGCTTCATGCTGCACTACCTGATCAGTTAAACACTGATCAATACGAGAACCTCACCCCGTTCGGAGACCATTTCATCCTCACTCTCTTCACAGCTAGAGCAGCTCTATTCATAGTTAAAAAAAATCAGATCACCCTCTCTACCAAACACGGCCCCTCGCATCGCCGCCTCCCACCTGACGCCCGAATTTGGTTAGATCTGCCGTCTCTGCAGGGAATTATAATCGGATCGGATTATCTAATCTCCCTCTCCATTGCTGGAACTGGGACTCAATTGTGGAGGTTCTGAAGCCCCTCGAAGATCTTATTTTCGTTCAAAAGGATGAAGATGTCTCCCTTGAATTCATGAGAGCCCTTGTGAGACTCAAATCACCCACTCATTTCCCTATTGAGATGACCGTTGATGTGGGAGTAAGAAGTTTCAAAGTTCGACTCGAAGATGATGGCAAACCGATTATTCGTTCGAAGTTGATTCACGGCTCGGCCTACGTGAAGAATCCGATCGCGTCCTCCTTTTCCCGACCACGGAACCTCCGGAAACCTCGCAACCAACCGACAAGAGCTCGGGACGGCCTTTCCTTGGTCAAGGAAAGCTGAGCTTCGGCGACCGTTCATGCAGCCGGTCCCCAGATTCCCTTTGGTTTCTCGTGAGAGAAACAAGGAAGGGGACGTGTTGTTCATGCACAATGCTCACGTGGAGAAGGAGCTCACAACGGCCACTCGTTTGCCTCGAGATCAGCTTTCTTCGGATCATATTGGAGGCTTGTTGGTGGCTGGTTCGTCTCGGGATCCATCTCAATCTGATTCATCCAATAATTCTAAATCTAACCGATCCCTAGGCAACCAATTTCCATCCTTGGTCTCCCCAAGGTCTTTCGACTCCTCGGGATCCGGGTTTGCACCCAAATTCAAAGATGACCTATCGCCAGTATGGGTTCGCCTCGAGATGGAGTCGATTCTTTAAACACCTTAATTGTTTCAAATCAATCAACCCATTCTCACTCGAGTCCAATTATACAAAATCCGAATCCGGATTTGTCTCCTAATTCGGCACCTATTCAAACCACTTCTTTATCAGATCCTTCAATTAAAATCAAAGGCAAGGAAATTGTTATTCCAATGGAGATTGATTCCAATAACACAGATGTATTACCTACACATCTTAAATCTTTACCTCCGAATATTCCTATTCCTGATGGATATAATTGGATCTTTGTTCATGGTGGTTGGACCCTGGTCCCTACCATTAATTCAGAGAAATTCTATTATCAAGATCCTAACCCACCTGTCACTCCCCTAGATCATTCCGATGATGAGCTGCTCGACTGGGGGATGATGATGACATTCCTAATGATGGGATTGCAGATGATGAAATTATTTTGAGCGAGGAGAATTTACATCAGTTGGAATCTGAAATTCTCCCGGATGACCTGATCTCTAATATTGCCCCTGTTCCTGGGAATTCTCCTATCAGGGATATGGATCGTAATTCAAACACTATTGGAATAGAAGCTCATGACACCCTGCCTCAGGAGAAGCTTCCTGCTGTTGTTACCATTCCTAACCAGGCTCAACAGCAAATTAGAAGAAGTGATCGGCAAAAGAAGCCCTCTAGTCGTTGGAACAAAGAAGTCGGCTTCATTCCTATCCCACCCAGATCCTCAAAGAAGAAAGTACCTGACGATCCTAGAGATGGTACGCCTAATTCTATTAATGCAGTTGTGTTTTCTTCTTGGAATGATACACAATTTTTTAATTACAGCAACGCTTGTGGTATTAAATTCCAAGGTTCCCCAAACCATAAGCTCAAATGCCTTGATAAAGTTCGCAGCCTAGAAATTTCTAGGGCTGGAACCTTTTCTTCCTCTACTGGATCTCCTTCGAGATCTGACATTTAGACCTTTTCTGTTTTGATGATTATTCTATGTTGGAATGTTAGGGGTCTTGGCAGACCCTCTAAACGCCATTTAGTTAAAGACATAATTTTTTCTTCACGAGCAGATATTGTTTGCTTACAAGAATCTAAACTCAATGAAATTCATAGCTCCACTTGGAGAACAATTGGTGGATCGAAACTGAATTCTTTTGATTACCTTCCGGCCATCAGGTCTACTGGTGGCATCATCATAGCTTGGGATAGTTCCATCATCATGGGTACCTTAATTCATAAGGGAACCTTCTCTATTACTTTAGAATTCACAAATACTTCACTCAACATTAAATGGGCTTGTACAAGTGTTTATGGCCCTAATGACAGGACTTTAAAAATTGAATTCTGGAATGAACTTCGCACTGTCAGAAACTTACACGAATTACCTTGGCTCATTTGTGGAGACTTCAACACTTCTTTCACTTTTAATGATAAAAAAATATTGGAAACCCTAACCCTAGGGAAATTGCTATTGCTCAAAGAACATCTTGGAGATCTCAATCTTATTGATCCTCCATTACATGGGCGCAAATTTACTTGGACTAATGGACAACCCAATCCCTTATGGGTTAGATCGATGATTTTTTTATACACACATGATTGCCCATTATTTTTTCCTAGAACAATTCAAAGTTCTCTTCCTAGAATTGGATTCGATCATTCCCCCATTTACTTGGATTTCGGCAACCACTACACTCGCTCTAGAATATTCGATTCAAAAAAATCTTGGTACTCCAACGATCTTCTAGAGAGCTTAATTCAAAGGTCGGTGGTCCGATCAAAATCACATTGGTTGTAGGGGCCTACATTATCACCAAAAAATTTGCCTACTTGAAATCTAAACTTCGTCTTTGGGCTAAAGAAAATTTTGGTGCTTCTAACATTCATAAAAAAAGTTTGCTCGCTGATTTAAATTCACTTGATACCACACGCGAAAGTAGAAATCTTTCTGAGGATGAATCTACCCGTTTCGCCCACATCCAATCTGAACTTCACACCCTACTAAAACAAGAGGAGATTTACTGGAAACAACGCTCTAGAATTACTTGGCTTAAAGAGGGTGACGCAAATACTAAATATTTCCACCTTCTGCCTAATGGCAGGAGGAATAAAAATTTTATTCCTAGAATTCGAAGTAATGGGAATTGGATTGAGGGTAACCAAGAAATTGGAAAAATTTTCACTGATTACTTTCAAAACCTTATTGGTACCCCGATCCCTCATAGATTTCTTCTCAACTGGCACCATCTTTTTAATTTCAAAGATAGAGTTGATCTCTCCTCGCTAGAACTTCCTTTCTCTTCTGATGAAATCAAAAATACTGTGTTCGATCTTAATGCAGATAAAGCTCCAGGTCCAGATGGTTTCCCTATATTCTTCTTTCAAAAACATTGGAGTTTTATTCAGAGAGATTTATTTCAAATCTGTAGTGACTTTTATGATGGCACTTTAAACTTTGAACGTCTCAACTGGGTTCACATTGCTCTTATAGCCAAAACCAAATCCCCAACTGAAGTTTCTGAATTCAGACCCATCAGCCTTATCAATTCCACTTGCAAAATCATCTCCAAAATTCTTGCCTCTAGATTAAGCCAAAAGGTTGGCTTACTAGTGGATAATTCTCAATCCGGATTCATTAAGGGTAGATGTATCGCTGATAATATTATTGCTGCTCAGGAAGTGATTTTCAATCTTCAAAAAAGGAAAATTCTTGGCTAAGCTCTTAAAGTTGATTTCGCTAAAGCCTTTGACTCCTTGGACTGGAATTTTCTACTTGAGATTCTAGAAGCTAGAGGCTTTGGTAATCGTTGGATCTCATGGATACACACACTTTCTCAAATCCGCCAAAACTCAAATACTCATTAATGGTACTACTCGTGGGTTACATTCATCTGCAAAAGAGGTCTAAGGCAAGGTGATCCTCTCTCCTCTTCTCTTTGCCTTAGCGGGCGATACCCTTAGTGCAATGTTCTTCACGCGATTCATTCCAAAGTACTCGATTGGGGTACAACTTGACCAATCTAATAGCATTTGCCATTTACAATATGCTGATGATCTTATCATTTTCTCGGGGGGTGGACATGAAGATCTTAAAATTGTTAAATTAATTCTTTACCTCTTTGAAGGCTGCTCCGGTCTCTCTATCAACTTCTCAAAAAGCTGTCTTTACTCCACTTTTTCCGGTTATCAACCGAATTCCTCCTCCGCAAGAATTCTAAATTGCAATAGAGATTGTCTCCCCATCACTTACCTAGGGGTACCCCTCTCTGGTAAACGCCCTAGAAGAGCTGACTGGGCGATGCTGATTGAATCTGTTCGTTCTCGACTCACTCCATGGAAAGCAATTTACCTCTCTTTGGGGGGTCGCTTAACTCTTATCAACTCTGTGTTATCTTCCATCCCAGTTTATTAGATGTCAGTTTTCAAACTTCCTACCTGGGTCATACATGACATTGACAAAATCAGGAGAGATTTTCTTTGGAAAGGACCGGACCTGGGATCTAAGGGGATAAGATTAATTGCTTGGAAATGCAATTTGTCGACCCGAGTATGGGTGGTCAGGGCATCCTTAATCTTCAGAATTCAATAAAAGCCTTACTTGGCAAATGGTGGTGGAAATTCATTCTCGCACTGAATCATGCTGGTCCATGATCATTAAAGCCAATTATCTATACAGTGATTCCCCAACCTTCCTTTTCTCACAACCCCCAAGAAATAAATCATTCTTTTAGTGGGAATTAATACCATACTTCATTCATTCCGTTCCTGCCTAACCAAATCAATTGGCAATGGATAAAAAAACTCTATTCTGGTTTGATAGATGGTTAGAGGGCAGGTCACCTAGAAACTATTATGAATCTCTCTTTCTGGACTGTCCTTACCCTTGGATTACCTTAAAACAATTTATTCTCATTGTTAACTCCCAGGGTAATCTCTTTAGATCAGTCACTTCAAATGATCTTACCAGACTTCTAAATTCTTTACCGGATTGTTCCAATGATCATGATGATTCTCACTCCCCGGTCATTAGAAAAGAATGGATCTTTCACGATCAAATCTTTTTACAATTTTTCTAATTGATGGAGGACTTCGCAATCAACTTTTATTCCAATTCTCGGAAAAACTAAGTCTCCTAGCAAAATCACCTTATTCGTTGGCTTTTCACGGGATAACAAAATTCTAACTCTTGAGAACCTATTCAAAAAAGGGTGCAACCCTTCTGCCACTGACACATGTACCCTTTGCCATAATAACACTGAATCAGTGGACCCCCTTTTCTTAAACTGTATCTACGCTGAGCGAATTTGGTCATTCTTCAAATGTTTATTCGATACCGAAATTCTACCCTCCTCAGTATATAACATTTGGACCAATTGGATTCCCTCTATTAATTCTCCCCTCAGAAATATCTGGGACCTCCGTTCCCTGAGCCATTTTCGGAATATACAGTCGAACGCATAATACCAGTATTTTTAACCAAAAATGTTCACAAACTTCTGTTACAATTTATAATACTGAGCTAATATGATTCTTTCTTGGATTACTGCAGACTCTGACTCCCACACTTTGAATGACTCGGAGGGTACTCAGAAGATCAAGCGTTCCTTAAACTTCCTCAGTTCCAGATCCTCTGCCTGCACCGGTGATCTGGCGCCCGATCAGATTCAGGAGTAGTCCGTTACCTCCTCCTCAGTGGGCCTCGTGTCTCCTTATGGTTGACTTCGCCGGTTTCGATTGCTCCCTTTTATCTTTCTTTTGCTTTCCTTGTTCTCTGTTATTCTCATCTCTAGTGAGGATAGCGGACTCTGCTTTACTCAGGTGTTTGTTGTACTTTCATTTGAACTTTGTTGCTTCCAGTTTGCTTCTTTTTAATAAATTTGTGGTTTATCCACTTTATTCAAAAAGAGCTATATATATATATATATATATATTAATCAAGCAACTCCATGATATAGAAATCCAAATTAACTAATATCAGCCACCACCAACATTATGAGAAGATGCAACCTAAATTATAGTACACCTTTAGTAAAAATTCTATATATGCTCCATTAATCTAATCAAATATTCAAAATTCCAACCAAAATGAAAGGATGACCTACTAGAAGGAAAAGGAAAAGGCATGCTAATTGACATCGGACTCCGAGGACTCTGATTGAAGACACAAGTGCCGCACAATAAAAAGAAATGGTAAAATACTGGGCATTATAAAAAAATGTGAAGTTAATCAATAAACAAAGCTGGCATCCTACTGCTATTAACAATGACTAGTTAGAAACAATTTCAGTGAACATGGATCATGCAACCAATTAGAAGGCAATAGATTGAAATCAAAAGCAACAAAATTAAGGAACCAAGGAACATGTACATAAGCAGCAAGATTCAAACACATATTTATATCTATCCTGGAATATACACCATTAAAAGTCAAATAACTGACTATTGCCTAAATACCCAAGTTGGTATTTTTTTCCACAAGGAAACAATCACAAGATGCCTATAAAAGTACAATCTAGTAAATCTTTTAATTTAGCCAAATAAAGATCCCAAACCACACATAAAAGATTAGCATTGATCCTTCTTCCCAAAAACTATTCTCAACAATGGTGAGCTAAATTGGTCTTCACCCATATCATCACGCAATCAGTGGATTTTGCTGAAGAGGGCAAGGAGTACTTTTCCCAACCATGGTCTATCGTCTGGGCAAAACTAGGAATCTCAATCCCCATCTCTATTTGGTTTTTTTGGATAGTGGAGTAGAATCTATTTTCTATAGTCTACCATATTGTCTTAATAGCGAAGTAATAGTGCCATTAACTGCCATGAAGAAAGTTGAAGGTTCGATCCCCTTCTAAAACATGGTTGAGGATTTAAAGAGTATGTGGGTTGACTTGTCCAATTGTTTCTTAAAAAAAATTGATAGTCGCCGTAGGTTTTGTAATCCTATTTGTCGTTTGGATCCATCTCTATTGGATTGCGTTTTGTCATCTGTTGGTGTTTTTTTATATTTCTCGTCTTCCTTTCTATTTCTTGCCCTTATCTTTTGTACTCTTTTTATTTTCTATTAATTGTCTCTTATCCACTTTCTAAAAAAATTCTCCAAAATCAGTTTAAAAATAATTATCATAAATGAATTTGTGTTAGTGGATATCCTATGTATATATATACTATTTTTAAAGACAAAATGTACTTAATAGACTACTAAACTCATTGCTTAATATTAAATTTTTTTTGAGATGACTAACATTGCCATCTTAAAATGCATTAAAGAATAATCAATAATTTGATAAGTCTATTTCGTGAATCCAGTATGTAAAAATAGCGTTACTTTTAAAAATTTGCTCGTTAATAAAACTAACAAATGTATAACCTGATTTTACCACAAAAGAACATATAATAGAGAAATTATGCTTATTCTTTTTGTCCTCCGAGAAAACTTCGACGAAAGAATCATTACCAACAGTACTCCAAAACTTAATAGGATACCAAACTTTTTTATCATACAATAAGCAAGAAGCTACTTACGGGAAACATAGCGAGCATAAGATCCCTTAACAAAAACTTATTGTGCGGAAATTATTAGACATGCATTGAGGGGAAATCATTAGACATGCTTTCGGGTCTCTATCTATATTTAAGGGCCACTCCACTCAATTTAAGCAATAATATCTATCGTTTTATTTTCTTGTAAAAGCCTCATGGGAAAGTATAGATTGCTTACATTGCTTTATTCCTTGTTCTTTTTTCAATGTTTTAACTCTTTTTACAGACATAGTTTTGGCAAACCGTTAACTTCGGTTCTCGATGACCTACATGACAAGAAAGAAAGCCAACTTCGAACCTACATTGTTCACATCCGAAGGCCGAAGCACGATGAGTTGCTTGGTGATGAAGATGTAGAAGATTGGCATAGATCTTTCTTGCCAAACACTACTCTTGATACTGGTGAGCCACGGTTGATTCACTCGTATCGTCATGCAATTAGTGGGTTCGCTGCAAGACTGACTTCAGAAGAAGTGAGGGCCATAGAGTCCATGGAAGGCTTCTTGATAGCCCGTCCATCTAGGACACTAAAGCTCTCCACTACCTACACACCAAGGTTCTTGGGTTTAGACCGTCAAAGTGGTTTATGGGTTGACTCGTTCATGGGGTCAGGGGTCATAATTGGTGTTGTTGACAGTGGTATCACTCCAAACCATGCTTCTTTTATGGATGATGGCACAATGCCACCTAAACCCCCCACATGGAAGGGGAGTTGTCGTTTCCGCAACAAAACACTATGCAACAACAAGCTCATTGGCGCTATTGCATTTCGCGGCTCAAGAAGGCCTTCACCAAAAGATGCTAAGAACGACGGGCATGGGACACATGTTGCAGGCATTGCCGCTGGAAGTTTTGTTGATAACGCTGATGTTCTTGGGCTTGCCAGGGGCACCGCATCAGGCACTGCACCTAAAGCTCATCTTGCTATTTATAAGGCTTGCTCCACTAGCAGTTGCAGTGATGCAGATATTGTGGCAGCTATAGAAGAAGCCATAAAAAATGGTGTGGATATTCTCTCCCTTTCCTTGGGACAACAATCTCTTCCTTTCTATGATGATGACATGATGATTGCAACGCTCTCTGCTATTAGAGCGAAAATATTTGTTTGTATGGCTGCAGGAAACTCAGGCCCTTATCGAAAAAGTGTTGAGAATGGTGCTCCATGGATCCTTCATCTGTTGAGCTAGCACCCATGATAGGAGGGTTAGCGCCAGCGTCAAACTAGGAAATGGTGTGGAAGTTGAAGGAGAATCGGATACCCGACCAAGCACTTTCAATGCTACTGGTACATCATCATCTTCCCGGCTTTGGAGGTCAAAATGGCACCACGAGGATGCAAGAAAAATCCTTCAATAACACTAATGTAAAGGAAAGATTGTTCTGCGGTGATATTGAAGAAGGCAAGTATAGAGACATGAGCGCCAATGTGAAAGTCGCTGGAGGGGGTGGGGATGATAGTGTTGGATACATCTAGGGAAGGAGCTACTACTTTATCTTATGACTATGTACTCCCAACGACCTCATGTCAACTACACCACCGCACGCAAAATTGTGAATTACCTCGAAACACAAGTTCACTGCTCACTGCAAACAATTGCATTTAATGGTACAAAGTTTGGAGCACCCACCATCTCCAATCGGGTTTCTTCTCTTCAAGAGGTCCACATCCTTATAATGGTGGGATAATAAAGCCCCGATATCCTTGGACCGGGGGTGAATATCCTTTCTCGCATGGCCGCTAGACCCGGACCAAATCCGAATGGTCCTCCAGGGCTCATATTTTAACTCGACGATTGGAACATCAATGGCTACACCTCATCTCGCGGATTGTCAGCACTACTCAAGAACATTCACAAGAGTGGTCAACACGCAACAATTAAGTCGACAATCATGACAACTGCCAATAGGTTTGATCTTGATGGAAACCCAATTCTTGATGACTATAAGGAACATATCAATCATGCAAATGCGACTGACATGGGTTCAGGACAAGTGAACTCTGCTTGCGATCAATGATCCTAGACTTATATATGACATAAACCCGCACCACTCACATTCGAGTACCTTTGTGGTCTAGGATACAATGACACACAAGTTTCCACTGCTGCGGCAGCTTTAGTTCAATGTTCTATTGTTGGCGAGCATTGCTCCCGAGGATCTTAACTATCCTTCCATATCAATATCTCTAGATCCCTCGAAAAACAAAAGTCCATTAATCGTACACTAACAAATGTCGGGATGCTAATGAGGTTTTACAACATAGATGTTGAAGAACCAAAAGGAATCAGTGTGGTTGTCTCTCCATCTTCAATTCAATTTTCACAAATTGGCGAGGAGAAAAACATCACTCTTGAATTTAGCAGTAAGGGAATGCCTTTAAACCAAGGTAATATTTTGGATGGGCAACTTCAACTGGACTCTGGAAAGCACTTCATAAGGAGTCCCATATCAGTCACCATCCTTTGAAAATCTTTGAATTATGAATAAGGATTTGCATACAAGTTTATTTCTCAATTAATAAATACTGAATTTAAATCTGCGTCTAATGTTGTTTTTAGTTTCTATTTACCATACTCAATAATCTATAATAATTGGTATGGAATCTTTGGGGAGTGATTGCATGTCCAGCTCTGTTATGCACAATTGTACTCATGTATAAGTATTTCAAGCGTGATACTTAGACTTGAAGTTATTGCCATAAGATTTATGCTACACGCAGTGTTCGACCATGTTGAGGATATGTAGCCTTTTAATTAAGGTTTTTTATATGATCCTTGATTACATGCTAATCTTTTTGTATTCATTTTTCTTTATTGTTTGATATGATTTGATTTGTAATAGTTCTTCCTTTCTCATGTGATATGATTTAATTTGTAATAGTTATGTAAATGATTATAAATAGAACACTCTCACCACCCTTTCAAGCGTGGTGGTTTAACATTCTCAAGTCAGATAGACCTAAAGTGTGGAAAACAACAGTGAGCCTAGAGGGCATGAATCCAGTAAGTAAGCAAGACCTCTGAAATTGTCTCTCGAAAGAAAATATTGTAAATATTTGAAGTTTGTAACACAAGTCAATAACAATAAAACTTGTCTACAATGAATGTGCACTTGGAAATCACTAACCTCTGCTAAGCTATGTACCCACCATACTAAATTTCTCCTCATTTGATAAAAAAAAAAATTAATAATGCAATTATGAGCGTGACAACTTTATAAGAAATTCAGTAAAATCATTTTGGGATTATGTAGAGATTAAGAGAGATGGTTAAAATCTTTAAAGGAGTTTTCAAGAAATTCAGAATATAGCTTATTAAAATAACTAAGTATAAAAAATAATAGATGTAAAAACAAGTCTTATAAACAAAAAAAATTTGTCGAAACATACTTGTATTAAAATAAATAAATAAATAAATAAATAAATAAATAAATAAATGTTTCATGATCCCATTTTAAAGAAACTAATCCAAGTATTTTTAAAATGAATAAATAAGTAAATAAATAAATACAACAATAACAAAATCTGAAATTTTTTCAATTCATTAATAAATTAATAAAAACAAATCTGAAAATATATAATTAATCAAGACAGTAATTAATTTATATGTGGATTTATTTAATCGGAAACGTCCAAGCTTCAGAATTTCAACTTGAACAACCAAATGAAATGCGTTACTCTTGCAATCAGAACTCTATGGCAAAGGAAATCCAAACTAAGAAAACCTTAGTCACCACTACCACCACCAACGTAATCAGAAGATGCAAGCTAAATAATATAACATCCTCAGTAAAAATTATATATGGCATCATTCATAATAGTGAAATATTCATAATTCCAACTAGATTGAAAGGATATTTTATCAAAAGGACAAAGAAAAGGCTTGCTCATTGATACAGGTCTCCAATTGGAAACACAATTAATGCTGCATAATATGAAGAATCGGGAAAATATTGGGCACAATAAAAAACGTGAAGTTAATTAATCAATAAACAAAGATTTCATCCTTCTGCTCTTCTGCTATTAACCATGACTAGTCTGTTTGGTTCTTTTTTATTTAATAAATCAGTGGTTTATTCATTTTTAATTAAAAAAACAATAACTAGTTAGAAACAATTTTAGTAAAATGGATCATGCAACTAATTAGAACACCATAGATCCAAATCAAAAAACAACAAAAGTAACCAATTAAAGAATTATGTGCATATATAAGCATCAAGATTAAGCAAACACAATGCCGACCCAGGATTTTTCCTACTCTTGCAGTTTTATTTTCATGTATTGCTTATGCTATCATCCCGATAAAATCGGGTTTCCTTCTTTAGCTTTGTCTTGTTTGTTGCTGTAACTATGCACTTTGTTTTTCCCGTTTCTCTTTTTTAATAAATTTATAATTTATCCACTTTTATTAAAAACAACAACAACAATGCTATCTATCTGGAATAAAACCTGCAGGCCATAAAAAGTCAAACACGTGACTATTGCCTAAATACTCTAATTGAACCCAATTTGAATTTTTTTCCACAAGGAAACAATCACAAGATGCCCATAAAAGTACAATTTAGTATATCTTTTAATTTAGCCAATTAGTGATACCAAATCACACATCCAGTACAGTACACCCACTGTTACACATTATTGATGTAAATTAGAGAATAAATCCAGAAACAAAAATGTTAACAAGTCATCAAAGAACCAAACCTTAACCTCAAAAAGTGCTTCTTTCAATTGTTCACAACTGCATGCTGTGACACCGGCCTGGGTTCGGCATGGTCAGCGGTTTTATATGGTTGCTTTGAGGGGAAGCTCAGGCTCAAGTTGGAGAGAGTGTGAGAAGCAGGTGAAGAAGGTGGCTATATGGGTTGGGAAGAAAAAGTATAATATAGGTTTTGCAATTTAAAAAATAAAATAAAAATATGTTTATTTACAACATAATGTATAAATAACATATTTGACCATCCTTTTACAATAAATAAATAAAAGTTTTGACTTTCCTGGTTTGGAATGCTATATAAATATACATATTTTATAGAATGGATTAACTGTCACTTCAACCAAAATTGGGAAATAGAACTGAATTCTCAATCTAAAAATCTAAAAATTAATATATTTTTATATATAGTGAGGATATATATATATATATAAATATATAAATTTAAAATAAAATAATTATACAAGTAATAATGAATCTTAAGGTATTTTACACATAAGTGGTTTCACGCTTTCAACTTCTCCCACCAGTACCTTAATTTACCGTTCTTCAATAGAACAATTTATCTTTGCAAGCTTCTCATACTATACATTGTTTGCATGTTGCTTTTTATTATTGTATTTCTAGAGTATTCTTTTTATTTTTCTTATACTATTGTTTTCGGGATGCGTGGTGTTTTTGCATACTGCATACTTTCCAAAATGATGCAGTTTTCCTAAATGACGCAATTTGTAGCTTCTCTATCTTTCGAAAGTTAAGTATGCATTTAACAAGGATTTTTTTTTTTTAAATTGATAAACCATTTCATTAAAATAAAAATTTAAGAGACAAGTGATTAGTAGCCCAATGGTGTTAATACAAGGCAATGATGGGTAATACGCAGGGTTGAAACTTTGCGATGAAGCACTGTAGCAGTTATGTAAATGGGTTTGCTGGTTGCCTATGGGAGATGTTATATCCCCTTCTCAAATAGTCAATAAACCACTGTAAGTCAAGTATCATCCTATCTGTTTATCCCTTGACAGCTCTCTAATAAGACGCCGTTTGTCAACTTTGCCAAAAAAAAAAACCTATGATTTTCTTATTATTTTTTTCTTAAATCAAATGAAAAACAAGTAAACCACACATTGTTTTTCCTTTTTCTTGTGTTTCATTATTATCCCATAATATGTTTGCGAAAATGGGTTTTTGAGTGCACTAGGAGTTATTATAAAATATATTTTCATGATATAATTGACAGATGAACAAGCTAAATTATGATACTATATTCTATACTATGATACATTTAATATAAAGCTTTGCCATAAGCCTATCTATGAGGTGACAAAATAGCGTACTGACATTAATTAATATTAAATCAAATTAAAAGTAAGATAAAGTCAAATTGATAACAAGATAAGGTACTTCTAATCTAAACATGCGCTTCACGTTGGAGTATATATCCAACTTGCATACCAGACGAATGCATAGAATGTCATAAAATAGGAAGCTGAATTGAATGAAGTGGTACAAAGACACAAAGATCCACTTTATTTAAAAAAAAAACCCCCACAAAGATCCAATGTTTAACAATATTGATTGATTAAGGTTTCCTTTATATCAAATAATTATACCTCTTACATTATTATAATGAGAAATTGACTCTATATATCATTGAATTGATAAATGAATCTTAGTTTTATTGTAATATAATGAAATATTAAATTAACATCTGCCTAATACATGCAAGAACTAATATAAAATCCTAAATTTTTGATTGGAGAGAAAATTGAAGTATTAGCTTTTTAATTAGAGAAGTGATAATATAAATATATTCTAATGAGTTAAAATTTGTATATTTGATAGATCCTCGCTCACAAGACAAACTCAAACCTAAACATAACATGCTTTCACCATTTAATCAATATAAATCAATTTAAAGCGCCATGGGAAATACCAATCTACTTTCCTTGATACCAAAACCTTAATCAAGAAGATAATATATTATTAGAAAAAAAGGAAATTAAGACTCAAAGGATCCCAAATAGAAAGAGGTTATTGTGGGGAAATTAGAACCTATTTTGTGGAAATTACTAGACATGGTATCCACACTCTAGCTACCTGCATGGTATGTATATTCAAGGGCCATTCCATTTTAAACAACAGTCACATAATTAGTTCACTATATATTGCTTAATTTTCTTGTTAGTTCTCGTTGGAAAATATGGAATGTCTACATTGCTTTATGTTTTGTTCTTCATTTTCCATTAAGTTCAATTCTTTGTATATATATTGGCATATTTGTGGGAATCTGCTATTATCTTCTATTCTTGATGAACAACAAAGCGAGAAAGATATAGTTAGCTTCAAACTTACATTGTTCATGTCCATAAAGCATGCAAAAAACATAGAATTAATTAATAACGGGGTTCTCTATGACAAAGATATAGAATTAAGACTGGCATTGATCCTTCTTGCCAAACCCTACTATACATGACAAAGATACAGTTAGCTTACCTGCAGTATCATGCATCTTGTAATCAGTGGATTTGAAGGAAGACTTGCCTCAAAAGAAGTGAGAGCCATAGATTACTGATGATAGGATTGTTGATGGCATGACTGTATTAAAAACTAGAACTCTCATAAGTTTGTTGGGGTTGAGACGCTGGGATGGTTTATGGATCCACTGTTTTATGCATGGTCCAGAGTTGTCACTGGCATTGTTGATAGTGGCATCACTGCATGCCAACCATGTTTCTTTCATGCATGGATATGGTCCCCAAATGGAAGGGGAGTTGTGGTTTCTCCAACAAAATGCCATGCAACACAGAAGTCATTGGCACAATGCATGGCATCGTATGAGATGTACTGATTTGAATTAATTAGTACATCTGCAACGAGGCGGATATTATATATTATATATGGCGGGCATAAAATAGAACAAGTATTCAAATCGATATATGAATTGCATGCATATGTAGTACTGGTTTCTTGGAAATAATGCCCTTCCATGGAGATAAAGTATTTGTTGATATTTCTTTGGTGAAAAAAAGTAAAGTTAAAGCACTGGATATACCCCCTATCTTGTTTGATTCTGTGTGAGTCAGATGAGCTATTGCAAGGCATATATACTCATTATAAAGTGTGGTAGACTCGTGTGCAAAACCCTTCAGTGTTTTTAATGCAAAATGTAACTTTCCCAGCGACATTAAATTTTCGTCCCATTTGCCGCTCTGTATTGTTCTTTATATTTACAAATATGTGATTTATCCAATATATTAAAAAAAATAATTCTACTTAATTAAATATTCTTTTGTGATTCCTTAATATCATTTATCATCTGTCAGCTAAAAAAATAATAAAAAATAAAGCCACATAAGAGTTAAAAATGCAGATATTTGGTACACTATTTTTACAATCTTGGTTTGCTATATAGTATGTATATATATATATATATATACCCACCTGTTGAAGCTTATTGAGAAACATTAATTTTCTTTTTCGAAATCAATAATATTAATTTACTAAATAGGAAAATGAACTTATGAACGAGATTTATTTTTATCCCCATCACCAATATAATTATTATAAAATACATAAAAGAATGTTTATGTATTTTGTGGGATTTAAACTCAAGACCTTTTCAATGAATATGCCACACCAATGCGAAGAGCATCTAGAAGGACTAGAAATCGAGATCTTTTGAATGTCCCACACCAACACTCTTTAGAGGGATTAATACCACTGGATTATAAACCCTTTGGCAGTATTTAATAAGTTGGAAAATCTATTTTATAAATTTAATTTGTGAAAAAATCATTATTTCTAAAATTGTGTCTTTTACGTTTTTTTTTTTGGACAACTAATTTACACTTCAACCAAAAGAGTTGAACTCTCAATATAATACATGTGGGGTTAAATGCCTAACTCCTTACTCCATACCACGATGCCTCTATGAAATAAAAATCAAATAAACAAAGCTGTGTTTTTTTTATATGTAAGAAATGGGTAAACCAAAATTTTATTAATAAAAACAAGTACATAAATATATAGAAAGAATCCAATATATATGGAAATAGATATAAAACTATGATGAATAATAAGCGACAATAGCTTTTTATGAATATAAAGCAATCTAAACACGATCTTGGAGCTCGGGATGTACGTTATATACAGCGATGTATGAGAATAGTATAAGAATCGGGGTGAGCGATTAGTATGAATAGTATGAGAGCGAGTACTATGGGGGAGAGATTTGAACCCATAACCTCCCTCTTACACTTTGATGTCATACCATTGGGCTATCCAATGATTGACATAAAACTATGATTTGAACCCATAAACAGTGTATAAAACTATGATTTACCAGCCTGTTTAAAAAAACAAATAAAAATTTAATATATAATTTGTTTTTATTATAATGGAAAAATCATAATTTTTTTTTTTCTCCTCCTTGGAGGCCCTGCTGAAAGGATGAAAACCAATACTACATTGTATATAAAATACCAAAACTTGCTTATCATACAAAAAGCAAGAAACTACTTACGAAAAACAGGGAGGCATAGGATCCCTTAACAAAACTTATTGCGTGGAAATTATTAGACATGCGTTGAGTGGAAGTTATTAGATATGCTTTCTGGCCTCTAATTGGTATGTATATATAAGGACCACTCCTTCCCTCAATTTAAACAAGCAATCATCTCTATAGCTTTATCTTCTTATTGAATCGTCATGGGAAAGAATAGGTTGTTTACATTGCTTTATGCATTGTTATTTTTCCAATGCTTTAATTCCTTTTACAGGCATGGTTATGCCAACCTTCTATCTTCGATTCTCGATGACCAACTTGAGAAGAAAGATAGTCAACTTCTTACCTACATTGTTCATGTCCGAAGGCCGAAGCACGATGAGTTGCTTGGTGATGAAGATGTAGAAGATTGGCATAGATCTTTCTTGCCAAACAATACTCTTGATACTGGTGAGGCACGCTTGGTTCACTCTTATCGTCATGCAATTAGTGGATTTGCTGCAAGACTAACTTCAGAAGAAGTGAGAGCCATGGAGTCCATGGAAGGGTTCTTGATGGCACGGCCGTCTAGGACACTAAAGCTCTCCACTACCTACACACCAAGATTCTTGGGTTTAGACCATCAAAGTGGTTTATGGGTTGACTCGTTCATGGGGTCAGGCGTCATAATTGGTGTTGTTGACAGTGGCATCACTCCAAACCATGCTTCTTTCATGGATAATGGCACAATGCCACCCAAACCCACCAAATGGAAGGGGAGTTGTCGTTTCCGCAACAAAACACTATGCAACAACAAACTCATTGGTGCTATTGATTTTAGTGGCTCAAAAAGGCCTTCACCAAAAGATGCTAAGAATGACGGGCATGGGACACATGTTGCAGGCATTGCCGCTGGAAGCTTCGTTGATAATGCTGATGTTCTTGGGCTTGCCAGGGGCACTGCAACAGGTATCGCACCTAAAGCTCATCTTGCTGTTTATAAGGCTTGCTCCATTAAGAGCTGTTCGAATCAAGATATTGTGGCAGCTATAGATGAAGCTATTAAGAATGGTGTAGATATTCTCTCACTTTCCCTGGAAGGAAAATCTCTTCCCTTCTATGATGATATCATGATGATTGCAACACTCTCAGCTGTTAGAGCAAAAATATTTGTTTGTATGGCCGCAGGAAACTCAGGCCCTAATCCAAAAACTGTTGCAAATGGTGCTCCATGGATCCTTACTGTTGGAGCTAGCACCCACGATAGGAGGGTTAGTGCCACCGTCAAACTAGGAAACGGTGTGGAAGTTGAAGGAGAATCTGGATACCAGCCAAGCACTTTCAATGCTACGGGTAACATCATTTTTCCAGGCTTTGGTCAAAATGGCACACTAGGATGCAAGAAAAACTCCTTTAATAACACTAATGTAAAGGGAAAGATCGTCTTGTGCTCAATTAAAGAAGGCAAGTATAGAGACATGAGCGTCAATGTGAAAAATGCCGGAGGGGTGGGGATGATAGTAGTGAATACATTTAGGGAAGGAGCTACTACTTTATCTTATGATTATGTACTCCCAACAGCTCATGTCAACTACACCACAGCACGCAAAATTGTGAATTACCTCAGAAACACAAGCTCAGCTGCTACCGCAACAATTGCATTTAATGGTACAAAGTTTGGAGCACGGCCATCTCCCACCATCGGTTACTTCTCTTCAAGAGGTCCACATCCTTATAATGGTGGTATAATAAAGCCTGATATCCTTGGACCTGGGATGAATATCCTTTCCGCATGGCCAGTTAAATCTGGACCAAAACCTAAAGGTCCTCCAGGCTCATATTTTAACTTCGACAGTGGTACATCAATGGCCACACCTCATCTTGCGGGGATTGCTGCACTACTCAAGAACACTCACAAGAATTGGTCGACCGCAGCAATCAGGTCAGCAATCATGACAACTGCCAATAGGTTTGATCTTGATGGAAACCCAATTCTGGATGACTATGATATGCATATCAATCCTGGATATTCGTTTGACATGGGTTCAGGACAAGTGGATCCTGCTGCAGCTAATGACCCTGGACTTATTTATGATATAAATCCAGATCAATACATTCAGTACGCTTGTGGCCTAGGATACAATGACACACAAGCTTCAATTGTTGCTGTCAGTTCAGTTCAATGTTCGGTTGTTGGCAGCATTGCTCCTGAGAATCTAAACTATCCTTCGATATCAATATCTTTGGATCCTTTGACAACAAAGTCTGTCATTCGCACACTAACAAATGTTGGGGGTGCTAATGAGGTTTACAACGTAGATGTCGAAGAACCAAATGGAATTCAAGTAGTTGTCTCTCAGTCTCAAATTAAATTTTCACAAATTGGTCAAGAGAAGAACATCACTCTTGAATTTAGTAGTAAGGGGGTGCCTTTAAACCAAGGTAATATCTTGTATGGACATCTTAAACTGGACTCTGGTAAGCACTTGGTAAGGAGCCCCATATCCGTCACCATCCTTTGAAAATCTCTTAATTATGAATTATGATTTGTGTACAAGTTTTATTTTGAATTAATAAATACTGAATTTAATATGCATATAATGCTGTTTTTAGTTTCCTTTTTTACCATACTTATTCTAGTATAGTCAGTCTAGAATCCTTGGGGAGTGATTGCATGCCCAACTTTCTTATGCACAGTTTTACTCGTGTATATATATATGTGTGTGTGTGTCAAGTGTGATACCTGGATGTGAAGTAAAAAAGCATAGAATTTATATATATATAGTTTTCTCATAAGATTTATGCTACACCTTGGGCTCTGTCAAATGGACCCAAAGTGCGGCAAACAAATGTAAGCCTTGAGGGTACCCAATAAACAAGGGAGACTTCCGACGTTGTCACAAAATAGAAAATGGTGTAAATGTAATCTAACAAAATCCATGAAATATCTCAAAACTACAAACCCTTGTTAAATTCTAAATTCACATCAAATTTCAAGTGCACATATTCAGGAATCATTATTATTTATGTTGTATTTATATTAAAATTATATAATTATTGAATAAAGGCATTTAAAATTGTCATTAATGACACGGGTGGAAGTAAAAATAAAATAAATGTCGAGGTTGAACATGAAAAAGAGGTTGGTATGGAATTAAAATAAATTCTAGGGGTTAATATGTTATGCACACAAGTGGTGAGGATAGCGTGTCACCAAAAGACTGCCCTATAGGGTGGGGTAGCCCCAACCCTATGGTCATGGATGGGTCAGGTATGCTTCACTCAACGACACTTCACTCAGGCCCCAGCGCGTAGCCAGCCAGCCTGATCAGAACCCTCCGTTGGTCAGCCCCTCACACAGCCCTCACACAACACACACGGTGGGATCCACAACTCCACAGACCGGCCTAGTGGTGAAGGATGCCCACCACTTATATGCACACAAAGAGTCCATCTCATAGCCGATGTGGGACTAAAGGGGTTAGTTCATTTGCAATCATTACATTACCCCACCGATCAAGACATCGACGCCTCGCCGGTCCCGGGTTAATCTCGAGCACCGACCAGCGAGTACTTCACTCGAGGGCACTTCACTCGGACCTCGGTAGCGACCACCAGCTGGTCGAGAATCCTCGTGGCGCCAGCCCCGACCGAACCTGACGAGTCGTGCCCCACACCGGCTCTCAATGAAAGCACCATTGTTATGCACACAAGTGGTGAGGAGAGCGTGTCACCAAAAAACTGGCCTAGTGGTGAAGGATGCCCACCACTTATATGCACATAAGGAGTCCATCTCATAGCCGATGTAGGACTAAAGGGATTAATTAGTTCATTTGCAATCATTACATAATATGAATAAATATCTACAGATATATATAAACAAGCTTCCGATTCCTAGCCGTTCCTCTTATTTTGCTCTGATAGCTGTTGATTTAGCCTTTCTAAGAAATTCAAATTTTTCATTTTTTCCTTGGTTAAATCCTATGAAATATGCAAATTCTTTTCAAACTAGCTATTAGAGTTAGATTGGATTTAGTGGGTTATTGACATTCAAGATCATACTTATAGGTGAGATAGGAATGAAGTAGAGGGTACACATACTTCAGTCTAGTGTTGGGCGAGTGGTGAGGACTTATACTTGAATATTGTTGTATGGTTGTTGGTTAGAGTGATTGTTTTGTATATTCTGTTACTCATACTGGTATGTAAATCTATGTTAGACTATGTGAATTATATATTTATGTGTGATTGAGTTTTATTGGTTTGAGTGATTTCATTATGCATATATTGAGTATGATGTTATTATTGTTGGATTAATAGCATGCTAAAATTTGTGTTGTCATATCAATAGTATATAACACTTTGTTTGAGGTAGCGATGCGTTTGAAAGAAGATAATGAAAATGTGTGGTAGAACGGAATTTATTTGATATTAAAATGTGAGATATAAACTAATTGGAAAGAATAGACGATTAATATTTGCTTAGATTGGGTATGTCCTTTGGCTTAGAGATTGTTGTTGTGTTGTGATCATATTAGCACTTGTCCATATAGGCGATGATAGGGTGCTGACACTTGACCATACGGGTGATGACAGGATGTCAAAGTACTATATTTATATAGGTGGCAACAACAATATATGAGATTGATGAGTTAGGATGTGTATTCATATAGGTGACGATAGCACATGCCCGAGGAGACATATGACCATTAAACCATTAAACATACTTAGCTAGGTTAAACACGGCCCAAATAAATAAAACCAAATAACATGCATATGGTCGTAGGGAATAAATAAATAAACAATTTGATAATTTAAATCGGTATGATTAATTTTGTGTCTTATTTGCTTGATTATATTTCTTATTATGAGAAGTAAATTGATATGAATGATTGCATGCTATTGATTGTATTTCATCGCATGATACCTACATAATTATAAAAGTAAAGTATTTACTGAGTCAACAACCCACTCAGTGTCACCCTTTTTCAAGAGTATACTATTCAGGTTCCTTTCCGGTTAGCACTAGTAGTTTGCTCTATTGTTTAGGTCAATAAGCACATGGAGGCTCATTCCACTTTACATTATGTTAGTTTGTGTTTCATTGCATTAGTGTGGATGTTAGAACTTATGTGACATAGAAATTGTTGATGGTTTGGAATATTCCACAATATTGATTATGTTTATTGTAAGAGATATTTATTATTATCTTGTGCTTGGTTTAGGTGAGATAGTATAGCTGTTTATCAATTTATTTATTTATTTTTTTGATAAATATTTGATAGGGACGCAAGTGTATGTGTTGATCTTGTAATAAAGTGGGTTGAAGGGCAATGTATCTATCCTCATGGAAAATAGAGTCTACTAGTTCTAGTCTTTAACCTGAAACTAGTCTACTCAAAATTGTGTGATATGAAATCAAATAATGAAAAGAAAATAGAAATCAAAAGCAGTTAAGCAAATACGGTCAAACAAGTAATGGTGAAAAGGGGTGCTTGGGCATAGACTTCCTCTAGGGTCTTGTAAGTCCAAGACAAAGGTTGTAAGGTTAGCAATCCTAATTGAACCGATAGAAATATTAAAGTATATTATCCCCTTTCTTAAGGTGAATAGTAACTAATCTAATACGTTGCTAATACAGACAACCCCATGATCGCAATACACTTTATGAAATCTTAACAAGATCAACAATAATTCAAAGTGTAGATGATCCTTCTCTCAAAGTGATCACCCATAATCCTATACAAAGTATAAACGAGATCTCTCTCTAGATCTACTACCTGCAATTGTAAAGAGCATTGAATTATTTACCAATTCACTCGGAAGGATTATGGGAGGAAACTCTCGACCCAAAATACCCCATTTCTAGGCTTACTCACGAATCCCCTCCAATCGAGACTTGCCTATGCTAGGTGGGTCTCTCAACTCATCACACAAGCACGTCAAACAAGAAAGTAAGGCTTTCACCTCGACAGAATTTAAGACTATAAAAAAAATATGATTGAATTCAAAAGTAAAGAATTGCAATTAGAAATCAATGTAAAGCATGAAACATCCACGACCAATGTCAATTAAATATAACCCTAGAGTTCATCTATGCCCAAAAATTTACAAAATTAATTCTCCATTAAGGGAGAACAATTATTCAATTCACAAGAGAACACAAGAATGATCTAAAGTTTTAAAACCCTCATTTTTATTGTGTCTCTTGAGATTTCCGAAGAACTACTCCTTTTCCTTTCACAAACACTGCCAAGGTGGTCCTCAATGGCTCCAATCATCCTCAAAAGTGGATAAGTCTTCTCTTCTTGATAATTCATCTTCTAAGATTTGGAGAAAAACCCCTTTCTTTCAGAAAGCTTGGCTATCAAAAGATTGTTTTGAAACCCTCATCGGAATAGTTTATGCCTAGCCACTTATGAGCTTCTTACTGGCATAAGAACGAGGCTGTAAGGAGTTAAAGATGATGGTTCACGTGCCTTATAAGCCATCGTACGGCTATAAGTTCCATGCATAAGGTCTTCATCTGGTATTACAACCCAGCTTACGGCCGTAAACATTGGGTCGTAATCTTCTTTGGATTGTGCTTGTGACTACTCTTATGGGCGTATGTTGCTTCTCGTAAGCTTCTTTGGAAAACCCTTACAGTCTTACTTATGGGCGTAAGTCCTACCCGTTAAGTCCCTATGTTCATCCTTATGCTTCCCCTTATGGGAATATGCATGCTCAAGGTTCTCTGTGTGAGGCTTACAGCCGTAAGAACGGCCATTAGGTACCCATAAGTGGTTGTCTGGCATGTTCTTCAGTTGTTGATGTCGAGAGAGATCCATCTTCCTTCTTTTAGCTCTTGATTGCTTCTTTTGGTTCTCTCTCTCGTCCTTTAGTACTGCTCGGTACTTGAGAATACAATTTTCACCATGTTTAGCACCATCTTCCATAAGAATACTCTAATACATGCCAAATAAGTGTACAAAATGATATTAAAGAGTGTATAAATGTAAACTTATCAATATTTTTGGACAAAAATGGGTGTATGTGTCAGCAAGTAATATAGAGTATTGTGAAGTAAGGTTATCGGTCCACAGAGAACTAGAGAATATTAGTACTAACTCTAAATCTGACAATTAATCTAATCAAAATAGTGGAGTGTAAATGTAAAGCAAAATCTAATAAGCAAACACAAATAGAAAATACAGTGAAATAAGCATAAAGAAAGGGTGTCCAGATATAAACTTCCTCTAAGGTTTGTTAGGTCATGGACAATGGTTGCACAAAGTCTTACAATCTGGTTGAAGCGAGTGAGTTCCTACAACATACTATCCCCTTTCTCAAAGTGAATACCAACTAGTCTCATACGGCACTGATACAAACTACCCTATGATCACAATTTATTGTATGAACTCTTTCTAGGTAAAGCACATATTCAAAAGATAGATGATGCCTTTTCTCTCGATGCAATTACCTATGATCCAATATGAAGTAAAATCAGAATCTCTTCCTGAAGCTACTCTCTACGATTGCATTAAGAATGGAATTCTATATTAAATCACTGAGAAGGATCACAGGAGGAGAAATCTCAATTCCAAAGTGCCTTACCTTTGGGTAGACTCATGATCCCCTCAATTGCGGCTTGTCTATATTAGGTGGATCTGTCGATTCGTCACACAAGTACATCAATCATAGATTCTTGGCTCTCGATAAAATAGAATCCAAGACAATAAAAACACAAAATTGAATTCAACAACAATAGATTGCAATTAATCCATTAATATGAAAACATTGAAAATCCATTCTTTTAAGTTTGATGGGATTGAGACACTAGGATGGTTTATGGATCCACTCTTTTATGGTCTAGAGTTTTCATTGGCATTGTTGATAGTGACATCACTCCTAACCATGTTTCTTTCATGGATGGTCTCCAAATGAAAGCAGAGTTGTGGTTTCTTCAACAAAATACCATGAAACAGACAAGCTCATTGGCACAATGCATGGCATTTATGCAATGTACTAATTTGAATTAGTACATCTACAACGAGGTAGATATTATATATGGCAGGCATACATAAGAGCATTTAAAGATGGTGTGTATATGTAATATTGATCCCTTGGAAATAATGCTAGTTCTTCCATTTTATGATGATGAAGTAGTGTTGATTGCATGACTGTCTACTCATGGAAAGAAAGTATTTGTTTGTATTTCTTTGGTGAAATAAATAAAGTTGATGCTTTAGATATATCTCCCTATCTAGTTTGATTCAGTGTGAGTGAGATGAGTTATTGCAAGACATATATACTCATTGTGAAATGTGGTAGACTTGTGTGAAAAAACCTTCGATGCTGACATTGACACATGTTTTTTGTAATGCAACTTATTAACTTTTTTTATTCAAAAAGTGGATAAAACACAAATGCATAAAGGAGATAGCAAGTACATTTGGTGACAGTAGTCCCATGATACCAAATGGGAACAAAAGAAAAATACAAACAAAAGAGGTCCACTAGGAGTGGAGATAATAGCAGGAAAATAATAGAGAACCCTCCTAGGGATTCCCCCAAATAAACATGCAAACAAGTAGATTAATCGGTGGTTTCTACTAGGCCATCATTAGATTCATGCTCCTCCTGATCAAAGCAACTAAGTCTTCCAACTTCTTTTTATTTGCTACAGGAGCTACATAAACCCAGAAGTGGAACATGTAACAAGCTGTCAAGAACAAGGCAGATAATGATATCGGAGCAAAATTAAAAATGAAATAATTTCTTCCAAGTCAAATATGCCAAATAATTGCTCTTTCAAGCAAAGAACATGGCAACCTATCTCAAGGACCTAGTCCCGATGCCATCCTCCCCAAAGGTTAGCGATCAAGTTTGGGGTTCTACTAAGCCCTATAATCTGAGCAAAGTGATTCCAGGTGGAAGTCATAAAAGTGAAACTGAAGAATAGGTGGTTTACATTTTCAATTGCACTATGATAAAGGTTTTAGATGGTCGTGGGCAGCCTATTGTAACCTCTGGTAGCAAGGTTCTCCAGAGGAAGGATTTTGTTGTCCCAGGCAAGCCAGATAAAGACATTGATTTTCTGAGGATAGTAGCTTTTGAAGATGATAGTTGTGATCCTACATGGTTGTCCTGGGTGATAAGTGTATAATGATATATGATTTTTATATTGTTTTATCACTTATTTGGTATGTATTAGAGGATTCATTCAGAAGATGATTTTAAAACCGGTGAAAATTATATTTTCAGTTGATGGGCAACACTTATTGAGGCGAGAGAACCAAAAGAAGTAATTTGGAGCCAAAATGAAGAAGATAGAGTTCTCTCAACATCAATAGTTGAAGAACAAGCTAGACAAAGTACCTTATGACCGAACTTACGGCCTTAAGCCTCATCCATAGAACTTTACGGGCATGCTTATGCTCGTAAAGAGGAGCATAAAAATCAAATAAAGGGACTTACGAGCACCTAAATCAAAGGTCACGGCTTTGATTTTTCACTGGAGAAGGGGACTTCCAATTAGGACAGGTCCATAAATGGTTTGCCTGAGAAAAATGACCCTAGTCTAGTTTAAAGCGATACGGTCATTTGGAGCCGAATTGTGAGTGAAATAGGGAGGAGAAAGCCTTCCCAATCTCTTCCTCGCCCATATAGGTGGAGCCATCATGCTTGACCTTTCATATGAGTATCCAATTTTGAGGACTGTTGGCTACATTCTGAAAAATCTTTTGCTTAAGGTCCAACTCCTATGACAATTGCTTTGGCTAGAGGTTGCGGGATTTCTAAGCTACATCTAAGGCTTCCAAGGATTGAAGGATATCAAGTTTATGCTTCCTAATGATTCCAAAGATGTTTTTAGACTAGAGTTTTAGCATCTTTTTTAGCTAGGCAAGTTTTTTGTAAATAATGAAGGCCCCACACCCTTCTACATGCAACTCATTGGATCATATCCATGAAGCCGTATGAGGAAAACTAAACAAGTTTGAACTTGAAATGTGAAAGTTTGAAGGTGTGTTCTCCTGACTACGGTTGAATAGGAACATGGTCTCGGCTGAAGAGGGGAAAAATATTTAGTGGACTCTGGGAAAAGGTAGAACTAGTCTTTAATTACTAGAAGTCTATCTAGTCAGACCATACTGGATTTTGTTGCCCATTTATCCATGTGAACAGGTGACCCTTAAGTGGAGGAATGATTAAATTCAAGTCCCCGAGGAGTTCCTAGATGTTTTGGATGTCATCCTAATTTGGGTTTCCAAAATATTTGTCCTGAGCCTAGAAAATCATGTTGAGCCCCGCAAAAATTACCCAGGGAAGGGGAAGGTAGTTGTTAGTTTTACTATCTCGAATTTTCTTCCAGAAATCCAGCTTCTGAGATCTAGAGTTTGGTTAATATACTGTGGTGCATAACCAGCATCGTTGGTCATGCTGGTTAGTAAACTCAACAGTTAGACAGAGTGCTCCAAAATGAATTAGGGTGCCTTTAAACATAGAATCGTTCTCTTTGATGATCATTCCTTCGGTGGATCCCTGGGTGGGGGAAAACAAAAACAATCTAGCTTACTGCCACCAATTGAATGCTAGATGGGATGAGCGACATCTGCAAGTTTTGATTCTTGAATACAACTGATGTCAACCTTATGCAGATCAAAAAAATCCATAACTAGATATCTCTTTCAGGGACCTAGGCCTCTGACATTCCAAGATATGATATTCATTAGGCTGGGTTGTCTAGACAGGGCTCCACAGAGAAGCCCAACTATACCATTGACTGGCTAGTACAAAGAGAATCAAGAGATCTAATATGCCTAAAACATGCTGATTTATGATTATCATGATTATCCAAATCAATACTACATGCCAAACAATATTGTTCAACCTGAATATCTGTCCAAGAAGAAATTAAAAGGGGATGAGAAGGGGTACCTTTAGGGGAGGGGGAGACACTTGAGACTCCTTTCTTCCTAGCTGATCATGGAGGCTGGGCCATGAAACCTGCATCCTCGTTCCACTGTGATGAAGGGCTTCTTTTGTTGGTTGCTACGGTGGTTTGAGTGAGGTGTAGTCAATGGTGGGGATCTGTGTGAACTACCCCCTAGGACCAAGCCAGAAACCCTAACAACTAGCTCAAGATCAGACCCCTCAATCTACGAAGAGGAATGAGTGGGGTTAGTGGCTCTCTAGCCAGTACCCACAAGGTACTCCTTAGGCTACCCGTCATCTGGCGGCTTATATGTGGAAGGTCCCCTGCAGCTCTAGCTCCACCTAATCCTCATTAACATCCTCAAGGTAGGTACAATTAGGATCTGAGAGGAAAGAATGTATTTTGTAACCGTATTGATTTTCGAGACAATGGACCAAATTCACGACATATAATGCCATGTGAACCCATGTGGAATGGAAAAACCGTATTGATTTTCGAGACAATGGACCAAATTCACAACATATAATGCCATGTGAAACCATGTGGAATGGAAAACCCCTTGGGGTGGCTTGGAGGCATCCCATTAAAAATCTGATAACTGATCCCCCGAAGAATGTCCTTGACAGGAGCTATCCACAATGCCCTGGGTGGATGAGCTATAAATGGGCTCAATATCGGTAGGTGCTGCTAACAGGCAAGCCTCAGTCTGCTTCCTTGGGCTAGAATCGTCAGGCTGAGTTGTGGTGGGGAAGGCTTGGTTTGGATCAGGCGTAGTCTCAAACAGTGGGTTGGGCGGAGTTGGGACTGGATTGGCCTGGTTTGAATCAGGCTCAATCGCAGTCAAGGGATTGGGCTCGTCTAATACAACTGGGCCCAACTCTTTGGCATTGGAAGCAACCAAGGAGGTTGTCCCAACAGCCTTTGGGATATCAGTCTTTGTTTTTATGCAGATGAATCCCTTTTCTACATGTCAGTGACTGATTTCCCATGATCCAATTGGCACTCGTCAACGTCATACGGATCCTGGCCAATTGAGGTGTCTGGGGTTTCAGAAAGGCTCATTGATGGACCGTCGGTCACAACTTTGACAAAGACGAGTTCACCATTCGATCGAGAGCTCATCTCTACTGTAGTTGCCAATGGGTCACCAATAAGTTGGGTGTCAATGGCCTATTGAATCTCGGGATAATCTGATTGGCCATCAATCCCTACCATCTGATGACCGGTGCAGTATTTGGCGCAAGGGGTCGTGGGTGGACTCCTTCACCTTGCTCTACCCTTTGGCTCTCGCCGATATTTGGTGTGTGGAGCAAAGGCAATTTCCAGTCAGAGCCGCTCTGTCATCCAACTTATTAATTAACTTCCCCTCCAACGGTATTAACATCATTTCTCATCTGTTAGTTAAAAAAATAATAAAAACATGAAGTTAAATAAGAGTTAAAAATGCAGAAATTTGGTGCACTACTTTTACAATCTTAGTTTGCTATATATATATATATATATATATTGAAGCTTATTGACAAATATTAATTTACTAAATAAGCGTCCGAACTTCTTAACAAGCATTATTTTCATATCAATCACCAATATAACCATTATAAAAACATAAAAAAAATGTTCAATAAGTTTTAGATTTTTATTTATTATTTTTATTTTTATTTTTTACAAATGTGACAAGAACTACAAAAGACGTGCGCATGAGTTAGGAATTGAATGTTTAGCCCTTGCGTTTTGATGACTCGCGGTGATACGGGTGTGATTTACAAACCCGCACCTAAAACCGGGGATCCGTTAACACCACTCTATTTAGTGGAATTTGAATTTGCAACTTTTAAATGTCTCACACCAATGATTTTCCCAGTGAGGACAATCCACCAGAGAACAGTGTTCCTTTGAAGAAGGTGGATACAGATGTAGACCGACAACAGGACTATGTGAAGGTGACAGGTAGAAAGAAAGGTCTCAGCCTTGAGATGGAAGTGAGGGAGCCAACCCGGAGCCCTAAGAACGCCACTCGGCAACCTGGCTCACTGATGTCGGGAGTCAAAAGACGTCGTTCTCCGGCGACTTGTGGCCATTGTCTGAGAACTACCCATAAAACTGAGGAGTGTCGTCATTTACTTACATGTAAGAGGTGTGGGGGTGCTGGTCATATGGCAGTCGGGTGTAGAGTTGAGTTGCCGCCATCCCCAAGACAGTGTAGAGTTCGGCTTGCTGCTAAAGCTCGGCGATCTCCTCCTGCACATCATTCGGAGTTGTTGGATCGAAGGGAAGGAGGTGTGGTGGATCGGACTCACCCTCACAAGGTCCATGTGTCCATTTCTTTAACACAAGAGACATCTAAGCTCCGGAAAGAGTTGGCGAAGATTGTGGTGCTCGATGTTATCTCAGGGCAAACCAATGATGAGATTCTGTTAGAGTTTCTCCCGGGGGCGTTGAACACCCCGAGGGTGGACGCGGTATATGAATTTAGAGGAAGCTCATTCCTGGCCACGTTGTGTAGCGAAGAAGAAGCGATCAGAGCGAGTAAAATCGGAGAACTGAGTCTCCCGTCGAGATTGGGGCAGTACGTGTTTTCCATCTCACTGTGGACAGCGGAGGTGGGCTCGGTCGGAGCTGCTTCAGGGAAAGGTCAGGTGCTTCTCATATGGAATTTACCTCTGCATGCTTGGACCTGGACGGTGTTGGTGGGACTCCTTTGACCTATTGGTGATCTTGTTGCGATCCCTCAACCGAGCAAGCCACACAAAGCTTTCCTATCGGTCTTGGTCCGTTGTCGTCGTCGAGCAGTGCTTCCGTTTGAGGTTGAGCTAAACTTCGGTATGAGGAGGTTCGTGATTCTCATCACGGACAACAAGCTTCCTTTTCCAACGTTCCGGAGAGATCTTGAGAAGTTTGTTTACTCTTCCATGAGGTTGGCGAGCGAGTTGGAAGCAACGGAGGAGAACCACTCGCGATTCACTCATGAGATATCAAGAGAGGCCAAGGGTAAGGAGGCGTTGGATCGTGAGGGTGCTCGGCGTAACCATGGAAGAGATGAAAGAGAGGTCGCCCGGTATGGGACTCGGGATGGTGGGGTTCAGGAGTGGCAGCCTGAAATCAATACGGACATAGCCCGTCCGGTGAGCACCGCTCCCGGGGCACAGAAAGAACTATAATGATGGCCCGATCGGTGAGCATCGCTCCTAGGGCCTTCGTCGTGTTTTCCTCAAAGACCCGGCCGGTGAACGATGCTCCTGGGGTCCAGCCGACTGTTCTGGTGATTGGCCGGGAGTTGGTCGCCGATGATCGGATTGGGGATAGCCACTTTTGAGGATCCAATAAGGTATTGACCGTTGGGTCTATACTGTCGGGACAAACGATGGAGAATTCTGAGTTATCCGGTGGTTCGTTGACACTGCATGACTCTGCAGCTGTTGGCGACACCCATCTCGCTGTCGACATGGGAGTGGTCGAGGTGGTAGCATGCGAGGACGGTAATTTGATTGGTGCAGATCCATTGACAAATGATAGTGTGACACGTGGGCAGTCGGTTACCATAGTGAAACCTTCGCCCGATATTCAGGAGAATTTGGATCACGCCAAGACTGCTACTCAAGATGTTCAGTTGGGCCAATCCTCAGCCCAGGTTAACCTTGTGAAGCCGGATGGGCCTTCTCTGCTTGGCCCATTGGGGATTCATTTGACTGATTTAGACCAAGTGGATGGGCCAGATCCTGTGCTACGACTCACTGAGGGAATTGTTGAGGATAAGGCCTATTGTGACCCCTCCAAACCTCCGTCGACATTTTGTCCCCCACCCAACTTTAATTGGGTTTTTATTCACGGAGTTTGGACACTTGTCCCAACCAAGTTCGTTGTTGACATCACCTCCCGCTCTGGTGAAGGGGGCAACAGTCAAAGTGATAATTTAGAGATTTGGGGTTGTGTAAATCAGGGAGATGAACTATTGCATGGGAATGAGAACGATGGGGGCGAAATTGGAGATAGTTCGCACAGTCGACCATCAGATGATTCTGAGTCAGATTTTGAGGTGAAAATCAGACGATTATTGCAAACGGGTCAGACTGATGATTGCAACCTGGGTGCTAGGCGAATTGAGCGCCGAAAGAAGCCTTCATCCCGCTGGAATGAAGAGGCAGGGTTTATCTCACAACCACCCAGATCAGTCAAGAAGAAGGGGATTTCTACTTCTCCACCGGAAGGTACATCCGATATCCCTCTTCTTATCAATGATTGGACTGATATTCAATTGAATAATTATTGTAATGCTTGTGGTATTACTTTTGATTCAATGCGGCATAGAGATAATTGTTTTGCTCATTTGAGAATGCTTGAATCCAAACGGTCCACCCCTTCTGGGGAAGTTGCGGAGACCTCTACTTCGAGGACCGCCCTGGGGATTAATTAGTTGTTCATGAATATTATAAATTGGAATGTAAGGGGTCTAGGAATGCCCTCTAAGAGTTTCCTAGTTAAAGACTTTCTTCAGCTTCATCATGCGGACATTTGTTGTCTACAAGAATCTAAATTAAGCACGATTGACCCATCCATTTGGCGCTCAATTGGTGGTGCTCGGTTGAACCAATTCTCTTTTATCCCGGCATTAGGCTCGGCTGGTGGCATTATTGTGGGTTGGAACAATGCCCTCTTTGAGGGAAAAGTGTATTTTAAAGGCTCCTTCAGCCTGTCAATTGAATTTAGATCTAGGTTGTGAGTTGGGTTTGTACCTCTGTTTATGGACCTAATGCCAGACACCTGAAACTGGGATTCTGGAATGAGATCAGAAGTTGTTGCCTTGATCCGGGGATGCCCTGTGTCATTTGTAGTGATTTTAATTCTATCTTTGCCCCCTCTGATAAATTGAATGGAAATATTAATCGCGAGGATATTAGATTGGCCCAAGATTTTCTGAGGAATCTTCATTTATTTGAACCGCCAGCATTTGGGAAGAGATTCACTTGGACAAATGGACAGGCTAACCTAATTTGGGTGAGGCTTGATTGCTTCTTAGTTAATTATAATTGGGTGGACATGTAACCTAAGGTCTCTCAGAATTGCCTCCCAACACTTAGCTTTGATCATGTCCCGATCAGGCTGGAGTCGGGCATCCACTGCCCGGTACCCCGTCCCTTTCGTTTTGAACGGGTGTGGTGTCTGATTGACAACTTCAGTGATCTTATTAAAGAGTGGTGGGATTGGCCCCATTATCATGGTTGTGGGGCGTTCATCCTTGCTAAGAAAATAACGCACATTAGGGATTACCTTAAGCGTTGGGCAAGAATTGAATTCGGATCGATAAAGTTGAAAAAGTTAGCTTTATTACATGACTTGGACAAATTTGACTTGACTCGTGAATCGCGCCCTCTCACGATGGCTGAGAATGCCAATGAGATCAATTTAAAGAAGGAAATGGGACTTATTCTCAAGCAGGAGGAAGTCTATTGGAAGCAAAGGTCTAGGGTGACTTGGCTTAGAGAAGGTGATGAGAATACCCGTTTCTTCCATGCTGTTGCTAATGGAAGACGAAATAGAAATTAACTGGTCGAATATTGCGTTGATATCGAAAAGACAAAACCCTGAAGATCCTTCGCATTATCGTCCGATCAATCTTATTAACTCTACCCTTAAAATTCTTTCAAAGCTTCTGGCCAACAGACTTGGGGGCAAGATTGATGAGTTGGTTGATACGATGCAATCCGCCTTCATTAAAGGTCGCTGTATCATTGATAACATTGCTTCTGCACAAGAGCTTATCTTCTACATGCAGAAGAACCGCCTTCCTGGCCTCATCTTTAAGGTGGATTTCACTAAAGCATTTGATAATGTTGAGTGGGGTTTCTTGCTGGACCTTTTGAAAGCGCGGGGCTTTAGTGATAAGTGGGTGGGATGGATTAATTCTATCGTCCTTTCTTCCAAAGCCAAGTTTCTCATCAATGGTACACAAACTGGCTATGTTAGATATCGGAGAGGTCTAAGGCAGGGGGATCCTCTTTCTCCACTGTTGTTTGCTCTGGCTGTGGATGTCCTCAGCACCATGTTCAATAATGCTCTAAATTCGAACATCTTACACGAGGTTGCGTTAGGTCATTCTGGAATTAAGATGTGTCATCTACAATATGTGGACGATCTCCTGATAATGACAACTGGGGGTGGGGAGGACCTCAGGATTATCAAGCTGATTCTTTACTTATTTGAAGGTCTTTCTGGATTAACGATTAACTCGGAAAAATCGTGCTTGTACACCTCTCGGAGAAATTTGGATCCTCAAATTCTTCTCGCTAGGACGCTACACTGTTGTTCGGGGTCCTTGCCTCTCACCTATCTTGGGATTCCCATCTCGGGTGGTAGACCAAGGAAGCAAGATTGGGATGTCCTAATTGCTAAAATCAAATCAAGGTTGGAGGCTTGGAAATCTAAGCTCCTTTCTTTGGGAGGAAGGCTCATGCTAATTAACTCGGTGCTTACTGCGATTCCCACTTACTGGATGTCGATCTTCAAGCTCCCGTGCTGGGTCACTAAGAGTATTGAGAGAATTAGGAGGGATTTTTTGTGGTCGGGTCCTGAGCACCAGCATCATAAAATTCGGTTGGTCAATTAGACTAGGCTTTGTCGACCAAGGAATATTCTTAATGTGGCTAACTTCAACAATGCCCTCCTTGGAAAATGGTGGTGGAAGCTTATCTCAGGAAAACGGTGGTGTGGTGAGGCTAACTTTCATGAAAATTACTTTAAGAGAGCCCCTTGCCGGAACCTGTATCAGAAATATAGTTGTAAAAGATCATTTCTTTGGAATGGAATTATTCAAACATTACCTGCTTTTAGGGTGAATCTTGTTGCGTCTGTGGGTAATGGGGCTAACACACTTTTCTGGTTAGACAATTGGGTGGAGGGTCGAGCACCTGCAGACATTTGGCCTCACCTCTTCCTTAGCGCCCCCAATAAGGAGGGCACTGTCAGGGACTTGGCTGGTAGAGCTGGGGGTCCTCCTCTGAGGGATTCCCCTTGTATCAGAAGTATTATTGACAACCTCACCAACAACCAGTCCCTAGATCGAAGGCATTGGAGATTAACAACGAATAAGGTTTTCACTGTTAAGTCCTTCTATAACTTCCTAAATGATGGCGGACTTCGGTGTCGGTGGACCCCTATCATCCTTAAGGGCTATTGTCCAAACAAGGTTAGCCTGTTTAATTGGCTTGCATGGGATGATAAGATTCTGCCCTTAGAGAACCTTGCGCGGAAAAGATGTAATTTTGTCCTAACGACCACGTGTGTGATGTGTCATTCGGCGGTTGAGTCAACTAATCATCTGTTAATTCTGTGCCCTGTGGCTCGTCACATTTGGGATTTCTTTGGACAGCTTTTTGATGCCAGACGTAGCCCCGATTCCTTGTATAATTTATGGGGAAGTTGGCGTAACACTCTTAAGAAATCCGTGGCATTGTTTTGGGACTTACTGCTTAGAGCTATTACTTGGAATCTTTGGCTTGAGAGAAATGCCCGAATTTTTACTTCTACTTGTACTGCAACTGCTACCATTATTATTAAAATCATTCATATGGTACTATTATGGTTGAATGCAGTGCCCGATTCCAAAAAGGCAAAACTGGAGGAGCCCATGAAGAAAATTAAGCGGAGTTTGGAGTTCCTCTCTTCTAGAGATGCGGAGCCAGGTGCTCTCCCGAAGTATGATTCTTCCCCGAGAGGTGTCTAGTTGCTGAGTTGGTGTTTCCCTAGAGAGGTTCTTTCTCTGGGTGGGATCTTTTATGTTTCTGTTTTTTGCTCTGGAACTTTTTGTCACTAGTGTCTTCCACTTCTTGTGGGTTGTTTGACACTGGTTTGGTTCCTTTGTTGTTGTTATCAGTTGTTGTTTTTCTTAATATATGTGGTTTATCCACCTTTTATCAAAAAAAAAAAAATATCGTTGGGTTATGAAGCCTTTCGCAATGTTCAATTTTGCAAAATCTATTTTATAAATTTAATTTGTGAATATATCATTATTTTTAAAAGTTGCTGATCAATCAAACTTTTATCTTATTTTATTTTATTTTTTGATAATTCATTCACCCTTCAACTGAAGGAGTTGAATTCTAAGTCGCCCACGTGGCGTTAAATGCCTAACTCCTCCATCATTATGATCATGGCTCAATGAGATTAAAATCAAATGAACAAAGCTGTAATTTTTCTTTCTTTTTTTTCTTTTTCTTTTTGTTTTTTATTTACTTTAATTTTGTTTTGTTTTTTTGGTGAGTAAACCACAATTTTATTGATTTTAACAAATACATAACTATTAAAAAAAAAATAAGTGTCCACTAGATAGGAAAATAATAAGTATAAAGCTGTGATTTTCCCACTTGTATCGAAAAAAAAAATAAAAATAAAAATTATATATATAATTTGGTTTTATCATAATGAAGAAATCATGATTTTTGTTTTTCTCCCTGTTGGAGGCGTCGCTGAAAGGATCAATACCAATACTGCATTGTATATAGGATGTCAAATCTTGTGTGTCATACAAAGAGCAAGAAGCTAATTAAGAGAAAAGCAAAAAGGCATAGGATACCTTAACAGAAGTTTACTGTGGAGAACATGGAATATATTGAGTGGAAATTATTAGACTTGCTCTTGGATCTCTAATTGGTATGCGTATATAAGAACCATTCCTCCATTCAGTTTCAACAAGCAATCATCTTTATAGTTTTATTTTCTGATTGAATCCTCATGGGCAAATATGCATTAATGTTTACATTGTTTTATGCCCCGTTCTTTTCCAATGTTTTAGTTCCTTTTACAGGCATGGTTATGGCAACATGCTAAGTTCGGTTCTTGATGACCAATATGAGAAGAAAGATAGCCAGCTTCTCACCTATGTTGTTCAAGTCAGAAAGCAGAAGCACCATGAGCTGCTTGGTGATGAAGATGTAAAAGATTGGCATAGATCTTTCTTGCCAAATACTAGTCTTGACACTGGTGAGCCAAGGTTGGTTCACTCCTATAGTAATGCAATCAGTGGATTTGCTTTAAGACTAAGACGCACGGAGTCCATGGAAGGGTTCTTGATAGGCAGACCATCTTGTACACTAAAGCTCGCCATAACCCATACAACAAGTTTCTTGGCTTTAGATTGTCATAGTGGTTTATGGCCTGACTCGTTTATGGTCTCAGGAGTCAGTCATCATTGGTGTTCTTGACAGTGGTATCACTTCAAACCATGCTTCTTTCATGGATGATGGCAAAATGGTGCCTAAAGCCCTCAAATGGAAAGGGGCTTGTGGCTTCTGAAACAAAACACTATGCAACAACAAGCTCATTGGCTTTATGGCATTTGATGGCTCAAAAAAATCTTCACCAAAAGATAATAAGAACAATGGCCATGGGGCGCATGTTGCTGGCATTGTCATTGGAAATTTTGTTGATAACACTGATGTTCTTGGGCTTGCCAAGGGCACCGCATCAGGCACATCACCTAAAGCTCATCGTGCTACCTATAAGGCTGGCTACATGGGAAACAATTGCAATAGTGCAGATATTGCGGCAGCTGTAGATGAAGCCATTAAAAATGGAGTGGATATTCTCAATCTTTCTTCGGGATACTTAAACCCCTCTCCGTTCTATAATGATGACATAATAATTACAATGATCTCTACTGTTAGAGCAAAAATATTTGTTTGTATGGCTGTAGGAGACATAGGTCCTTAATCGAAACTTTCTTTGGAAAAATTTTGCCCCATGGATCCTTATTGTTGGAGCTATCACCCATGATAGGAGGGTTAGTGCTACCGTCAGACTTGGAAATGGTGTGGAAGTTGTGGAGAATCTGGATACCAACCAAGCACATTCAATGCTACAGCTAACATCATTTTTCAGGGCTTTAGAGGTCAAAATGGCACACTAGGATGCAAGAAAGATCCCTTCAATAATACTAACGCAAAGTGAAAGATAGTTCTATACTCGATTGAAGAAGCCAAGCACAGAGACATAAACGTCCATGTCAAAAATGCTCGAGGGGTGGGGATAATAGCATTGGAGACATTTGTGCAAGGAGCTACTACTTTATCTTATGATTATGTACTCCTAATAGCTCATGCCAACTACACTACAACACACAAAATTGTGAATTATTTCACATACTCTAGCTCAACTGCTACTGCAATAATTACATTTAATGGTACAAATTTTGGAGCACGACCATCTCCCACAGTTGGTTACTTCTCTTCAAGAGGTCCATATGCTTACAATGGTGGCATAATAAAGCCTAATATCCTTGGACCTGGGGCGAATATCCTTTATGCATCATGGCCAGTTAGACCTGGACCAAATCCGAATGGTCCTCCAGGTTCATATTTCAACTTTGACAATGGAACATCAATGGCCACACCTCATCTTAGGGGGATTGCTGCACTACTTAAGAACACTCACAAAAATTAGTCGGCAGTAGTGATCAGGCCAACAATTATAGCAATTACCAACATGATTGATCTTGATGGAGACCTAAGTCTTGATGACTATAATGAGCATATCAATTATGCAAATGCATTTGACATGGGTTCAAGACAAGTGAATCCTGGTGCAGCCGATGACCTTGGACTTATTTACGATATATATAAACCCAAACAACTACTTTTAATACCTTTGTGGTCCAAGATACAATGACGAACAAGTTTCAATTATCGCCTATAGTTTAGTTCAATGTTCTGTTGTTGGCAGCATTACTCCTAAGGATCTTAACTATCCATCAATATCAATATCTATATCCCTTGAAAACAAAGTTTGTTAATCTCACACTAACAAATGTTGGGGATGCTAATAAGATTTACAACATAGATGTTGAAGAACAATAAACAGTCAGTGTAGTTGCCTCTCTATCTTCAATTCAATTGTTAGGAATTGGCGAGAAAAAGAACATCATTATGGAATTTAGCTGTCACGCCCCGAACCCGAAGCGTTGACAAACGACCGCATACCTATAAGGTCATAACCAAGTAGACTCGCAAGGCCTAAATACATGTCTCACACTAGATAAAACAACATTTGACAAAGACACTAACTTTCAAAATCAACAGAGAGGCACAAAGCTTGAAATACAATGAAAACAAATAACAAGTGTCTCACACGACAATTAAACAAAAGACAAGAAGTTCTAAGTCCACAACAAAGGAAGTTTATTAACTTGATAAACACTAGATGGCGACTTGCTCACGACCTCGCTAAGCTGTCCACCACTCAACCCTACTCCTGATCCGAAAGGAAATGAGAACAACTTAATGAGTTTGGGAGCCCAGTAAGTAACGACTAAAAATATCGGAATCACAAAATGTTCAATAATCTTTAAAAACATTCAAAATGTAACATAATGAAAATAAATATCAAAATGAACCCAGAAATCAGAAATAATTTAAAAGAGATTTAATTTACTAAAATAATGAGCATATAAGTCCCCCAAACAACTAATGCCAAAACAAAACATCAGAACTCATTTATTTAAACTCGGTGACTCGAGTCAAATTTCAGAACTCATATGTTTACCCTCAGTGACCCAAGCAAGAATATCAGAAGCCGTTATTCTTCACCGACAGAATGGTGCGAAACTATAGTTTTCATGTCAGAAGTACGTGTTGATACGGTCAATGTTTAACCCCCAGTGACAGGGTTATTGCACTGTTAATTGGGGACTACGAATTTCTATACAAAAATATATCAGTACTCCAAAATTATCGTCAACACAGAAACACTGAAATTCTGTGATCCTGTTTTCTAATGGAAATAATTCCAATTATTTCAAAATAAAATAATGCTAATTTTTACAACAATATTTAGAAATTTAATCAATCACGTGATAACAATAATTAGTATTTAACAAGTATATAAAAATACTTCATTAGTTTCCATAATAGAGGGAAATATGGTAACTGGAATTCTGATAAAAAATTAAACAAAATCAATTTTTCATTAAAGCCCACAAAAGTCAGAATAGCTAACTGAAGATTTGATAAAAGTTAAATAAAATCTTTTCATAGATGCTCACATAACAAAAATTAAATAACCATTTAAATAATTGATTTAAATATCAATTAAATAAATCAGAATTTAAAACCAAATAATTAAATAACTAATAAAACTACAAACAATGAGGAAGTTAATAAATTTTAACTAAAAACTCAATGATTAAAAAAAATATATCAATAACAAGATAAATAAGTGAATAAAATTGGTAATTTTTCAAGAGTCGAAATGCATATACATACAATTTATATGTGGTGTACTTACCTGGCTAGCTAACACCAAAAACTGCAAGCACCCCGAAATTAGGCTTCCACAGAATACCCTATAATTGAGAGCACATTCCAAGGATATTAAGGCATTAAATATACTATATACTAAACATTTCTATAGATATACAGTGAACCAAGTTCCTACATTAACGATCACAATACTTAAAACATCCAACAATCCAATATATATACACATGTGTGTGTCTTAACAATTCATACATAGAACTACCACTGATCCCTATGAAATCAAAGTAAGCACAGTATCTAATCAGTTTAATATATATATATATGTGTGTGTGTGTGTGTGTGTGGGTGTTAAACAAGTGAACAAATTGTGGATGACTACGTTGGAATTTAATTCCACTCCATCCCTTAAACATGTATATACACATAAATATATATATTTTAAATAAGCATACACAGAACTTCAACTGATCATCATATACATCAATTTTTTTTATATTATAAACATTAAAGATACTTTCAAAAGTCCTTATTGTTCATGACTTTGAGTGGTTGGGGTGAATTACAAAGCCCACATGTGATTAATCTAAACTATCCTCAGATTACATGGACACTTATTATAATTCTCTTTAAAAAAAAATCCAAGGCATATACATTTAAAACAAGAAAAAGAAGATCTACACTGGACTTCTAAAACCTTTTTATTAAAAAAAATTCTATTGATTTCCCAAGCATCAGAGAAATGAATAAATAGGTAATATATATATATATATATATATATATACACACACACGTCAATATGAGATATGAATTATGCTATCTCATGTTAACACATCCAGAACACATTCAAAAGCTTCATGTGATCACTAAAACTGAAGCATATGAAATATTTTGATACTTAATGGTTGCTAAGGAACACACAATGAAGGCATTCGGATGAAATAATTTAGCGCATACTATATCAAATTGTTCTCAACAAGTTTCAATTTAAAAGAAAAATAAAAGATATCCTAGTAAAAACCTACAACTTGGCCAAAGATTCGATGAAGAAAATGCTTACGTCACAACATAAGTGACACAAAACCCTTGACGAAGAGATCTATCTCCGTCCTTGTCGCTGGCACCACACACCAAAAAGAGAGAACAGGAAAGATGCTAGATTTCTCCCTCTTTCTTAATCCAAATGGAGATCTACAACGGAAGAAACGAGAAGATGTACGGCTAGGGTTTGGAAAACTGAAAAATATAGAATATAAAAAGGTTTTCTTTTTAATCAACATAACTGCTTAGCATACAAAAATAATAAAATTATTATTAATGGTGTGGGGCCCACATTAGCAGTATGGGAATGCCTTTAAACCGTGGTAATGTCATGGATGGACAACTGAAACTGGACTCTGGAAAGCACTTTGTGAGAAGTCTCATATGCATCACCATTGTCTGAAAATCGTTGAATTATGAATTATGATTTGAGTGTAAGTTTATGTCTCAATTAATAAATAATGAATTCAACTCTGCATCTAATGTTGTTTTTAGTTTTTTTTTTCACAATACTCAGTTTTGAATAGTAACTCAGAAATCCTAGGGGACTGATTGCATATCCAGCTCTCTTATATAGTTTTACTCGTATTTATAAATATGACCAGTGTGATATTTGGATGTGAAATAAATGAGCTAGAATAATATAGGTATATATATATAGTTTTATCATAAGATTGATGGTACACTCTGGACTTAGTCAGGTGGACCCAGAGTGCGACAAACAGGCGTAAGGGGTATAAGCCCAGTAAGCACATGACACCTTCGAAGTTGTCTCAATGTAGAAAATATTGTAAATGTATATAACAAAATCCACAAAATTCAGACATCATCTAATTCAATACTTTTTTAAAAACAAAAGGTTTGAAATTTACAACACAAGTCAATAACAAAAGACTCGGTTAACTTTTGCCACTTTCAATACGCTGATGACCTCTTAATCTTCTCTGCTGGAGGTCAAGAAGATCTTCTTATCATTAAATTAATTCTTTTATCTTTTTGAGGGTTCTTCCGGCTTATCCATAAATTACTCCAAAAAGTTGCTTGTACTCTACAAACTACGGATTCCAACCACACCACTCTTTCCGCTGAATCCTAAACTGCTCCAGAAATTGTCTACCAATTACTTATTTAGGGATTCCTCTTTCTGGTCGAAGACCAAGGCGTATTGACTGGGCAAAACTCACCGCATGGTCCGGCTCCCGACTCACTTCTTGGAAAGCAAATTACTTATCTCCGGGTCGGACGGCTAACCCTTGTGAACTCTGTTCTTTCCACCATTCCAGTTTACTGGATGTCTGTCTTTAAACTCCCTATTTGGGTGATCAAAGATATTGATCAAATCCGAAGAGATTTCCTTTGGAAGGGCCCTGATCTTGGACCTAAAGGAATCAGGCTGATCGCCTGGAATAGGATCAATAGACCACGCGACATGGGAGGCTGGGGAATTCTCAACCTTCAGGAATTTAATAAAGCTTTACTTGGGAAGTGGTGGTGGAAATTATCTTGCAACCCTAACTGTGGGTGGGCTAAAATCATTCAATCTAACTACTCCTTCAACGTTGCAAACGGCTTGTTATACCACACTCCTCCTAGAAATAAATCTTTTTTTTGGGCCGGTGTGACCTCCACTTTATTACCCTTCCGCTCTTGCCTAAACAAAACTATCAGAAGTGGTTCTACCACTTCCCTTTGGTTTGATCGTTGGCACGTTGGGCTTGTTCTTAAAGATATCTGGCCAACTCTCTTCTCGCAATGTACTTTTCCTGGGATAACCATTAGGCAATTTTCTCAACATTTAAATAATCCTGAGATGCCATTTCCTTCAGTCTCACGCGACATGTTATCTCCTCTTCCGAAATTATCCCCGATTGCTCCCCTAATCGTGACGACACTCCCTACCGGGCTCTAGAAAAATGGAAATTTCACTTTCAAATCTTTTTACAATTTTCTTATTGATGGTGGCCTGCGCAGCTCGCTTCACTCTCTCTTCTGGAAAATTCGTTGTCCTAGAAAAATTACCCTCTTTTGTTGGCTTGCTGGGGAAGACAAAATTCTTACTCTCACAAATCTTTCCAAGAAAGGATGCAATACTCTAAATTCCTCAGATACCTGTGTCCTTTGTCATAATGCCTCTGAAAGCCTGAATCACCTCTTTCTCAACTGTGATTATTCTAAGCGTATTTGGGCATTTTATTCCCAGGCTTTAGATTTAAATTCTTCACCTCAATCAATTACTCTACTGTGGAACACTTGGCTACCAACTCTCACCTCTGAGCACCGTATACTCTGGGACCTTATCTCCCGTGCAATCTTGTGGAACATTTGGATTGAACAAAAATACGCCAGATTTTTTTCACTTGAATGCGCTATCGCCTTACAACATTATGTTTAAAAAGTGCTAATATGCTTCTCTCTTGGTTCTCAACACTGCGATAGCCACCACCAATCTCTCAATGAAGCTTCTCGGAAGATCAAGCGCCACTCAACTTCCCTCGGCTTAGAGGCCCAAACCTGCTGGAGACTCCGACCCTAATGCTGCTCAGGAGTAGTTGCTCCTGATGTCTTTCTAGGAAGGCCTGAGATGCCAGACGGTGTCTTCCGCCTACTTAGATTTATCTTCTCGTCTCTTTACTTCATTTTGTTGTATCCTCGCTTTCTCCTCACCCCCTGGTGAGAGGAGTTTCCTACTTTGTACTCGCCTTTTTCCTATTTAATAAATCGTGGTTTTATCCACATTTATCTCAAAAAAAAAAAAAAAGACTCGGTTTACAATGAGTGTGCACTTGTAACTAACAGACCTTTGCAATGAACCCACCATACTCAATTACTCTTAATTTGAAAAAAAATAACAATACAATGGTATTGTCTTGTACTATTTGAGTCCTTGTCATTGTTTATCCATGTATGCCTGTATTTTGTATTTTGGAATTCTAATATCACGGTATTGTATATTATGCAGAGTCTGTAATCCTATGACTCAATTAGTTTGCATTACTCTTATTTTCATTCCAAATTCAAGAATACGACCAATACGATTGATTGGTATATGCGCTTCTCTTATTACTTTTTGTATCCCCCTGTTCCTCGGATACAATTCGATCCTTCTACTGCCAAATCTCAATTTGTGGAAAGCCTTCAATGGCTTCCTTATGAAAAAAATCCATATGTATATGGGTATAGACGGTCTTTCACGTCCGCACTAACAATCCAACCTTCTCCCTCAAAAGGGGATTTTAGTAAATAATTAAATATAACGCTTGGGCTAAAGGTCAAGTTGAGAATTTCTCAAAAATATCCTCCATCCCTCAATCGCTTCTGCTGATTCATCCTGCCTAGACTATCACTAGCGCCCAAGTATTTGCTTCATCGTTCTGTTCCTCTAGTTATAGTTTTGCCTGCCCTGAGTCAGGTTCTGAGACCTTGAAGATTTACTAGGTTCATGCCCTATGGGCTTGCGGCCGTTTGTTTGCACACTGGGTCTAACCAGGCCGGATTCGGGGTGTGGCATGGGAGAGGTGGCATTTTACCATCATCCATGAATGATGCATGGTTGGGAGTGATGCCTTTGTCAATCGCACCAATGATGACTCCCCACCCCATTTTTGAGTCAACCCAGAGACCTTCACTTTCCTCAGCCCCAAGAACTTGGGCGTGTGGGTCGTCACGAGGTTGAGCTTTAGGCAGAGATGTGCCCCAAGGAATCCTTCAATGGATTCCATGGTTCTCACCTCTTCTACAGTCAGCCATGCCGCACATCCACTAATGGCATAACAGTAAGAGTAAATCAACTATGGCTTGCCTCCTTCAAGAGTGGTATTTGGCAAGAAGGATCTATGCCAATCCTCCACATCTTCATCCCCGAGAAACTTATCATTCTTTGGCCTTTCCACATGCACAACGTAGGTGTGAAGCCCAATTTTTTCCTTGCCAATATTGTTGTCAACCTCAGAAGGCAGGAGTAACGGGCCATAATTGAGTTGAGAGATGAAACCAAATAAATAGGAGATACAACAGTGATTGCCACGCATCAAGATTCAACAAGAAGCGAGTTCAATAAGCGAGTACTGATCAGATGATAAGATAATTTTTTTTAACAAATAAAATAAAATAAAATAAAATAATATAATATAAAAAAATAAAATAAGGAACATTCACACCGCCACAATGAATTATCAGCTAGGAACTCAATAATTGATGACTTAATTACGAGGTTTTATTTTAAGTTAGGAAGTTCGAGTTTGGAATCCTATGCAAAGTGATAACATCTATCTGTGTAATTAAAGTATTGCTTATAATAAATTATAAACCATGTTATACTCTTGAATTATGATTTGAGTTATACAAATATCTCTCAATTATGAGAATATTTTACAGTTACAAGATATTTTTTAGTTAAATAGCATTATTCAACTTAGGAAGTCTAATTATAGTTTTAGCTCTATGTCCTTGTCATAGTTAATGATCTATCTGGAATCCAGAGTACGCCTTCTTTCATATTATGACTCATTGTTTCCTTCTTTTTTAAATTAAAATGCATGAAACTCAATGGACTCTGAATTAAAAATGTGAATAACCATACAAATAACAAGTGGCCGGGCCAAGAAGTTTATAAAGGCGTTTAAGGACAAGAAATAATGACTTGGTCCAGCACATATTGAGAAATTTAGAAGGCCAGATAAAAGACAATAATGTTAATGTCAATCACGCAGGAGATGCAGGGATGATAGCTTTGTGCTCATTATAAAATTATCTTATGTAAAAATGACACATTAGTTAATGCAAAAATGTCCTAGTCCAAAATCCTATAGCAATCCACAAGAATAACTCTCAATCAAAAAATAAAATAAAATAAAATAAACTCCAAATTACATAGAAGAGAAAATTATAAAAGATTATTTGATAATTTTGTTTTTTATAAAAATAAATAAACCATAATTTTATTAGAAAAAAAACGATCATTATATTAGCATTAGAACTAGCAGTCAATACAAAAATATTAGTTGATCTAATGACCCACCAATATATATATATATATATATATATATATATATGAGGGCATATTGTCTATGGACGTTCATCGGATTTATATCCTATGGATGTCATCTTCAGCATCCATTTTAATCCAATGGATGGAAACCAAATCCCTAATTCACACAAATTGAAGATGAAGATCAAACACGAAGATGACCATCATCCATAATAAATGATTTACGGTTCTTCATAGTCGGAGAACCGATGGCGGGGCGGCGGTGTCATCGGTGGTGGTAGTGAACATGATCGAGAGGGCGCACCAGATGTATAGGCAAGGGCAGCATGATGAGGAGTTGGGGCTTCAATCCTCTCGCCGGCCCTTCACCCTCCGTGAAGGCCGTTGCTTCTATTTCTTCTCTGGTTGTTCTCCCTCCAGCAAGTTTCCGTCTTGATAATCTCGGTCCTCAGCCGGGATCCATGAAGAGGAACAAGCAAACAGGGTGGGGTTTCGCTGTCGAGCAGGGGAACAGTTGCGAGTTCATGATGCGCGGCTAGAAGTTGAGGTCCAGCCATGGTGTTCGTAAGGGTTTTGAAGGTGTCCTTTACTTGTCTGGGATTTTTCGTGTTTATTATCACTCGTTGATGAAGGATGGGAGCTGGGAAACAGGGGTGACTATGAAGCTAAATGCATGGATGATTGCTTCTACAAAGCTGTGTTTTGTTTAAGAGCAATGGTGAGTGTTTAAAACAACTGCTTCCTTTGAGAATAATGGGCGGAAATGACATTGTGTTTATCAAGCTTGAAGCAGTGATGCCTAACTTCTCTAGTGAGCAACATGGAAACAAGAAAACTTCTTTTTTGAGAGAATTTCTATTATGTGAAATAGATAGATACTATAAAATGTAAAGTTTTTGAGCTGTTTTACTGCATTCTTGTGATATTGGTACGATGTTTGTTTGGATTATTTGTAAAAAAAATAAATTTCTATATGATGTAGAATGCTGATAAAACTCAAATTAATTAGACCCATAAACACATACAGAGCTTGATTTAGGATGACTTTAGAACTCATGATGAAAACAAGAAGTCCCTTGATTGTTATGGATGAAGCCACTTTCAGCAAACATTTCTGATGTTTGTTCCTTATTAGTTTAGTAGGTGGAGAATAAACTACTAGTGGCACATATTTTGATATGTTGGAGGTGAATACCTTTTTATCATGAAAGAACTTGTTTTCCTTGCTTGGTAAAACCTAAAAGTGGCTTTCTTTTTTTAGTATTTTATTTTTAGACAGCAATCCATTACATTATTAGAGAATCATAACCAGCATTCTCTTTAGTCATAACCAGATTACTTGTGTATGTAATCCATCTTATTTTCGTTGTGTGAATGTTTAAGATTCATTCAATCTAGAGATTGGGTGAATTTTTAAGAAGGCTTGTAAGAATTTGATTTTTAAGCATCTTGTAACCTGAGCAAATGATGAGCTTCTTTTAGGTCTCATATGCATATATATAATCCATCTTAGTTTTGCTGTGTGAGTTTTAGAGATTCATTCATTTTCATGTTTATTTATTAGGATAATGTGTGTGATCAAGCTATCTTCAACACCATGATTTCAATAAGGTCTGTATTTGATTATGTATATGTTTTATCCTTTAATTTTTGCTAATTAAACATTCAATTTGGAATTGTGATCCTGTAATAGGATGCAGAAGAATGCTCGGCTGTTCTGGAATTGGATGTTGAGCACACAGGAGCTTTGATGTTGCTGGCTCAAACTTTGGTTACACACAAGGAGTACCAATCAGAGATGAAAGAAAGAGTTTTTGATGTTACACACTATTGAATAGACTATTGAAGAGAAGTATGAACAAAAACCGGATGCATGCTTTTGTTTTGTCAGAAACAAAGATGAAAGAAAGAGTACATGTGAACTGTATTATTGTCTTGAAAACAAGAAATGTGTGTCTGTAATAGAAATGATGCTGACACTAATGAAGATAAATTTCTTAATTATTGTTGTGAACTTGTGTTCATCTTTGGTGGTTGTGTTGATGTTATTGTTGTAGTTGTTTGTGGTTGTGGTTGGCTTATGGACTGTAAAATCTGCAGCTTAATATAAACAAAAAATCTGCAGCTTAATACAATAACAAACAAAAAATCCGCAGCTTAATACAATAATAAACACAAAATCTGCAGCTTAATACAAACAAAAAAATATCTGCAGCTTAATATAATAACAAACAAAAAATCTGCAACTTAATACACTCTAAAATCTGCATCTTAATACAAAATCTGCAGCTTAATACAAACAAAAAATCTGCGGTTTAATCTGCAGCTTAACATAACACAAAATCTGCAGCTTAATGCAAACAAAAAATCTGTAATTTAATCTGCACCTTAACACAAAATTTGCAGCTTAATACAAAATCTGCAACTTAATACAAATAAAAAATCTGCAGTTTAATCTGCAGCTTAACATAACACAAAATCTGCAGCTTAATGCAAACAAAAAATCTGCAGTTTAACAACCTGTCAGCTTAACACAACCTATCAGCTTAACAAAAAATCTACAGTTTAATCTGCAGTTTAACAACCTGTCAGCTTAATGCAAACAAAAAATCTGCAGCTTAATACACAACCTGTCAGCTTAACACAATAACAACTTAATAACTTAATAGCTTAACAACCTGTCAGCTTAATACAATACATACAAAAAGTCTGCAACTTAACACTTTCAAAACAATTAAATCAGTTCCAAATTAGTTCCAAATCAAAACAATATTCTTCAAAATCTTCAAAAGAGAAATGAGCAATGAGAATTGACCGAATAACTGCATTAACAAGTGATTATTCCTTACAGCTCAAGACAGGCCTGCATTCCCAAATAAAAAGTCTCATTAGTAAAAATAATGATCAATTGAAAATATGAATTAAATTAACATAACAATTCAAAGAAATTATCTTACTGAATGTGCATGTAGACATGTAATGGCCCTTTCTCCCACATCTACTGCAAGTCCTTTTCTTCTGCAATGACAATTGAATATCTATTCCAGATTTAATCCTTGTATTCACTTTTGGCCGACCTTTGCTTTTAACATGCTTTGGATTGAGAATACTTATGTGCGACCCACAAACATCATCTCCACCAGAGGTTCCAGGGAAAGAAGATGAACCAATAATCTCCTCATTTACCTCACTTTGCTGCGTGCACAAAACATGTTCTCGTGCACTAGAAAATTCACCAACAATTTTGAATATGTCATTTAGCTTAGGCATAATTTTTTTCATACATCTCTAAGGGTGATATAGACTATGCGATACGAAAACACATATTTTGTGCATTACACTTCATCAAGGGTGTAAAAGCATTGTTACTTGTATCAACCATCATAACATTTGACCGATATCTTGCAACCATACTCCAACGACGAAGAATATAATTTTTGGGAATCTTTACAACCTCCTTCTTTTTTAATATTTTCAATATATGACAACACAACACACCCTCAGTCTCGAACTTCTTACAAGAACATGTAGCAATAGGCTCCCCATCTTCAATACCATCTCTCCTAAATATAACAATGTGATTGCAGATTTTATATTTGGCATGATCAGTCCCATCACGAATGCGTTCATCTAGCATACTATCACTTTCTCGCAATTCTTCTTGGAAGATATTGAACACAGCTCTTGTACACACTTCCCCTGCATGTCTCTCAATTGGATGACCTATATGAAAGTTAGGCATAGAGTTTAAAGTCTTGAAGTCTTCATTTTCTTCATCATTTCGTCCAGCACACAATGCCTTATCATACTACATAACAAACTCATCCAATGGAGTTTGCGAATTAACAAAGCCATCAAAAAATGAGTTGATACTTTCACTGCGTTGTGTAGAGGTCATTCCAGCTGTGAAAATATTTTGCCAATATAGAAAAACCCATTTGTGTCAAATTTCATACATTTTACTCAACAAATGTTTATCATCAATATTGTATGTTGCTTTAAGTTCACCCCATTTACTCTCAAACGCTTCAATTGATGCACTACTGTGTAGCCAGTTGTTGTAGTCCCCCAGGAAGCCTTCTTTGCTCTTCAAATCAACTAAATACTTCATCGAATTTCTCCCAATGTGCCACAAGCACAATCGATGACCAGAATTTGGAAATACTTTTGCAATAGCTTTCCCCATAGCCAAGTCTTGATCTATAATAATTGTTTGTGGATGTTTTCCTAGCATACATTTCATCCATGTTTCAAACACCCATAAAAAACTTTTTTCTTTTTCATCTGTGATTAGAGCACAACCAAATAAAATTGATTGCTTATGATGATTGACCCCAACAAAAGGAGCAAAGGGGAAGCAAAATCTATTCGTTTGATAAGTGGTATCAAAAACAACATCTCCAAATTCTGAATATGCAATTCTGCATCTTCCATCCGCCCAAAAAACAGATCTAGTCTGACCAAACTCATCAAGTTCCATATCAAAGAAAAAAAATCATCATTGATTTTTTTTCCTTGAAATACTTCACAATAGCCATGCATTTTTGCCCAATATTATTACTTCGAACTGCCCTTAAATGATTTGAGCAATCTTCTCTAGTAACTTGTGCACACCCCGTATTTGAAAGTGTTTCATTCAATATTCGAGACATTTGGCTCGTCCCCACTCTACTTTTATGCAATGCCTCCATCAAACTTTTACATGTATCACTAATATGCGATGATACCGCATCTTCAACACTTTAGAGGGACTAGTTAGTAAATCATGGTTATGTGCATCACCAAAGGTTTTTATAGTCCATAGTCCACTCTTCATTTTTGGCACCACCATTAGAGCTTGGCAATTTGTCCTTGTATCTCTGCGTCTGTGAACAATTTTCTCTAGTTGCCTTTTGTCTTTCATACACTTGCTTCCTTCTTTATTACAAACAAAGTGTCGGTATGTAATTAATTGAGAATGAGACGAATGATACATGTGTCCTCTTCTTATTCCAAACCCTCTAGACTTTGCATAATCTAAATAAAATTGATATGCTTCCTCCTCATCGTGGAACTCCATACCAACAAATGGAATTCTTTCCGATTTCTGTTCATCTTGAGACTGTGGACTCTTTGCCAATTCTTGTCCATGTAAAAGTTGTTGGCTACCACCATCTTCTCGATGTTGAGATAACTCAAGCTCATTTGGATCTATTTCCATATCCTCAAATATGAAAGTGTCATCTTTGCATATTTCATTGGTGATATCCGTCATCCTATATATCCTATCAAAAAAAATACAACAAATTAGAATATATGAAAGCATGTAACTAATGGGATTACTAATCAAATCATAGAATTTAATGAACATTAGTTAGGCATGATTCATACTTCAAAATAAACACTAATCAAACATTTCTTCCATTTGATTAATAATTAAAGGATCTGGAAAAGAAAAGTGAGATTCAACACAAAGATGATCACACAAACCATGTCATCTAAATATTTATTAGGAAAAGGAATATAAAGCAGTAATAAATATCTTGTTAACAGCCCCATGTAACCTGCTCTACATAATAGGTTAAATGAATATGGTCATTCTTTTACACAATGCACAAGTATATATAAAGTGAGCTTGTGAGTCACCAATTGGCAAATGGAGAAAAAAAAATAGATTGAGAGTAAACTAAATGTTATCCATTGAAAAAATAGAAAATTAATCTAAGAGAAATGAACTAACTGTAAGTATAAAGGAAGGAGTCACTACCAGTATTGAATACATCTAATTTTCTGAAACAATTCTATGCACAAATAGAGATGGAAGCATACAAAAAAGCCAAAAAGGATATGTTAAGGCAAACCATATTCTGAAGAAGAGAAGTTACATGGCATCGAAGAGTGAATAACAAGGCAAACCGGACAGCGATAACCGGAGTGGCAGCGATGACCGAACAGCTACAATCGGACAACGATAACCAGAGAGGTGGCGACGACCCAGTGGTGGCGGCAATCAGAGCTGCGGCGACGACTTAGTGGTTACAAGGCATCGACTAGTGAATTACAAGGTAAACCGGACAGCGACGACTGGAGTGGCAGCGACGACCAGACAGCGACAACCAGAGAAGTGGCGACAACCCAATGGTGGCGACAATCGGAGCTGCGGCGATGACTTAGTGGCGGCGACAACCAGACAGCTACAACTGGACAATTACAATCGGAACGATGACTGAAGTGGCAACGATGACCGGACAGTGACAACCAGAGAAGTGGCGACAACCCAGTGGTGGCGACAATCGGAGCTGCGGCGATGACTTAGTGGCGGCGACAACCAGACAACTACAACTGGACAATGATAATCGGAACGACGGAGATTACCGGGCAGCGACTACAGGAGAGAGGGTGGAGTAGCATGGGGAAAAGAGAAGAAGTTACTGCGTCCTTGTCACAAAAAGGAGGAGAGAAAGATGAAGAGAGAGAATGGAATCCAAAGCATGGTTTTCATCAAGTTTCTGAACCGTTAGATGATAAATCCAACGGTTGCAAGAAACATGCTTAGAATTCAATCCTATACATGTTCATAGTTGATGAATTTCCTATATATATATATATATATATATATTAATATAATGGATGAACCACTGATTTATTAAAAGAGAGTAGAAAGAGTATAACAAATATAGATAGCTAGAAGCGAAGATAAACAGTCATAGACTATAAAACAGAATCCTCACTAGAGGTGAGGAAAACACAAGGAAAGAAAAAAGAGAAGACAGAGAGACAAGAGATGAAAGCAGCAAGACAGGCGAAGACAATAGTTTGGTGACACATGCCTGTCATAGCTGCAAGGAGAGGGGAACTACTCTTAATCTACATTGAGCTCTATATCGCTGGGGGTATCTGCGACTCTTGCGTTCATGAAATCGAGGGATCGCTTAACCCTTTTCAAGGCTTTAGAAAGGGATTGTTGATAAGCCTTAGAAGATGTGGAAAACCAAGAAATGAGCGTGTTAGCCACTTTGTCGATTATAGTAAAATGAGGTAAAGCGTTCAAATGAAAAATGCACCTATTTCTTTCTAGCTAGATGTGCCAGAAAATAGCTTGAACACTAAGATCCCACAAAGTTCGGGATCTAGCTTCTAAGGACGAAATCCAAGATGTCCATAAGCTAGAAATGGAAGGAGGGATCACATGCAAGCCAAAAACATGATTGAAGTAATTCCATAATCGGTCCATGTATTCGCAATCAATAAACAAGTGATTCATAGTTTCTAAAGCTCTGTGGAAAAGGACGTAAGTGTCAGTAGTATTAAGATTGCGTTTAATTTTGGAAAGGTTTGTAAGTGTAAGAATTTTATCTTCCCAAATGAGCCAACAGAAAAGCATGATTTTGCTAGGGGAATGAACTTTCCAAAATTGAGAGTAGAGTGGACAGCGAGCTCCTCCATCAATTAGCAGCTTATAGAAGGACTTAATTGAGAAGGATCCACTTTTTCCAAAGACCAGATATTTAGGTCCTCTTGGTCTGAAAAAAGACCAGTATAGACCTCAACATTGGAAAAAGATCATTTATTGTAGCTGTGTGAAAGAGTCTTTCACGGTGACTAATGTCTTGAGAGAATTGTCTTAGAGTAATCCATGAAGAAATACAGCCGTTAAAGAGATTAGGCCATTGATCTTTCAGCGAATATCCATTGTACCATCTATCAAACTAGAAAGAAGTGTTGGATCCGCTATTAATAGATTTGGAGAAGCTTAAATGAAAAGAGGGTAAGGAGTCATTAACTCCTGCCCAAAAAAAAGATTTATTTCTGGGAATAGGATGAAACAAAGCGCTAGGGGGATTAAAAGTGTTGTAGTTGGCATTGATTATTTTTGCCCAACAGCTATTTGGGTTGGTTGTGATCTTCCACCACCACTTCCCTAGAAGTGCGCAATTGAATTCCTTAAGATCTAGAATACCCCAACCCCCATATTTCTATGGTGATAGATTCTTTTCCAAGCAACCAGTCTAACTCCTTTAGAGCCAAGATCGAGTCCTTTCCAAAGAAAGTCTATGCGAATCTTATCTATTTCAAGAATCACCAAAGCTGGGAGCTTGAAAACTGACATCCAGGAAACCGGGATTGTGGAAAAGACTGAGTTGATAAGAGTTAGATGCCCTCCAAGTGATAGGTAAATTGTTGTCCAAGAAGTGAGTCAAGATCAAATCAGGCCAATAAGATGTGTCCAATCTTGATCCCTAGGTAGGTTATAGAAAGACAGTCTCTACTACAGTTTAAGATCATAGCAGAGGGAAGATTTAGCTGGTAACCATAATTTTGTAGATTAGAGAAAGCTTTTCGAATAATTGATCGAGAGGCCTGAAGAACCTTTAAAGAGATAAAGGATTAACTTGACTGTATGAAGGTCTTCATGTCCTCTAGAGGAAAAAATGATTAAGTCATCTGTGTATTGAAAATGGCAAATGCTTTCTATGTCATCAAGTTGAACACCAATTAGGACTTTGGAACGCAGTGCATGATTGAACATTGCACTAAGAACATCAGTAGCAAGGGTGAAGAGAAGAAGAGAAAAAGGGTCCCCTTGTCTAAGACCTCTTTTACATCTGCAATAGCCCTGGGTAGTTCCATTAACGAGAATCTGGGTTTTCACAGTCTTAAGAATCTTATGAATCCAATTTTACCATTTAGTGCCAAAACCCCTTGCCTCTAGGATCTCAAGAAGAAAGTTCCAATCTAAAGAGTCAAATGGTTTTGCAAAGTCCCCTTTGAATGCATATCCAAGGGTTTTCAATTTTTGAAGGTTGAAAATCACTTCCTAAGTGGTTTGATGTTGTCTGCTATGCATCTTTCTTTTATGAAACTAGATTGAGAGTTATCAACCACAAGATGTATAACCTGACTAAGTCTAGAGGCCAAAATCTTTGAAATGATCTTACAAGTGGAGTTAATTAAGCTTATAGGTAGGAAGTCCGAAACTTCTTGAGGCGAATTCTTTTTTGCTATTATAGCAATGTAAATCCAGTTAATGCGCTCATAATTAATCGTCCCCTTGTAAAAATCATCGCAAAGTTCCACAATTGTATCCTGAATGAGATTCCAATGTTTTTCAAAGAAGAGAATTAGAAAGCCATCTGGCCCTGGAGCCTTATCTCCGTTTAGATCAAAGACTGCTTGTCTTATATCCTAAATAGAGAAAGGTAGTTCAAGAGAGGAGAGATCAATTCTTTCCTTGAAAGATAAAAGGTTTTGCCAGTCTAAAAGGAATCTTTGATGTATTGGGTTGCCAAATTAATGCTGAAAGTGATCAGAAAAACTTTTCTGATTTCTTTGTTTCCCTCAACCCAAATATCATTATGACGAATGCGAGGAATAAAAGTTTTATTTCTCCTTCCATTCGTTAAATGGTGAAAATATCTTGTATTTGAGCCACTTTCTTTAAGCCAGGTAGCTCTCGATCTTTGCTTCCAATAAACTTCTTCTTGGTTAAGTAAAGAGTGAAGTTCAAGCCAGATTTTGGATAAACGATTGGATTCTGCTTCAGATAGAGATTTGTTTTCACTTTCAGAATCCAGAGAGTTTAATTCAGTAAGGAGACATTTTTTGAGGAGATTGGTAGATCTAAAGGTATCCTTAGCCCAAATGTGAAGTTTGGCTTTAAGATTAGCTAGCTTTTTAGAAAGAATGAATACCCCCACAGCCTTCAAGATTTGAGTTAACCCACCAATCCTGAATGAGGTTGCCTAATTGTTCATTGGCGTACCAAGATTTCTCAAATCTGAAGATACGTGAACATGGGGAGAAAGATCCAACATCTAGGCAAATAGGGTGTGATCTGATCCAAATCTGGGAAGAGCGAACTGAGAAGTTAACGCAACTTTCATTTTGCTCATTCATGGAGTTGTATTTAGTACCTCTAAGAAAGATGATTATTAGGAAAAAGAGAGAGCCGATCATGAGTGTAAAGAAATTTGTCTAGAAGAATCCAGATTGGGTTATTTTGGCTATTTTTCCACGTGAAGATGCTTCCATGCAAAGGAGGATCAACAAGATTAAGCTCATTGACTAATTGTTGGGAAATTGCTAAGTCTCATGAATTTAGATCCCCTTTGTTTTTGTCTTCCTGAGTATAAATAGTTAATAAAATTTAAATATTCCTTTGTGATTCCTTAATGTTAATAAAATTTAAGCATCATAACCATGTACCTTTTTAAATAAAATTTATAAATGTACTTGGAAAAAATTAAAATTATTCTTGGCAATGATATTGATATAAGTTCTATTTTTGAAATAAATAATATTAATTTACTAAATAGGCATCTGAACTTATTAACAAGCATTATGTTTTTCTTGATAAAAAATATAAATATTATAAAATACAATATAAAGAAATATTCAATTTATTGAAAAATCTATTTGATAAATTTAATTTGTGAAAACACCATTATTTTAAAAAAAATTTTGATCAATGAGATTTTTGTTTTTTTTTATTCTTGACAACATGGATAAACTATCGTACACTCGGCTTATTTACCCTTTATCTAAGAGAGCAAACCCCTCAACATACTACATTGTGATGGTGGACCAATGAGACTAAGTTAAAGTCTAATGAATAAAGCTATGATTTATCGACTTTTATAATAAATAAATAAAACTTCAATATATGATTTGGTTTCATCACATTAGAGAAATCATAATTTTTTTTAACAACCACTACTTGATGTAGTGGAATGTTATGGGAATGGTGAATGGGCAGACCTAGGGTCAAATCCCTGGGTTGATATCACTATTGTAATACTTTTTATACATTATAGAATACTATAACATTACTATTCATGGGTCCCTTGTGGGAGGATGTCGTCTCTCTCCCCTCTAGGGTTGAATGGCAGGGGAATTTACTAACTCGGTTTGGTTCTTATAATATTTTTTGTATGTGCATTTGGTAGGATTCTAATCGCCAAATTGTGATGTCTTACTGAGTTAATAAATTTCTAAGGGGTCGTTAAGCCACTGTAATTGGTCCATCACTGTACATGTCTACCCATTGACACCCCCTTGTGTAGTGCCGCTTGTTGCCTTTGTCAAAAAAAAAAAAGAAATAATGATTTTTATTTATCTTCTCCCTAGAGGCACTGCTAGCTGGAAGGATCAATACCAATACTACACTGTATATAGGATACCAAAACTTGTTTGTCATACAAAGAGCAAGAAGCTACTTATGAGAAACATAGGGAAGCATGGGATACCCTAGCATATTGTGGAGAACATGGAATGCATTGAGTGGAAATTATTAGACATGCTCTTAGATCTCTAATTGATGTGTGTATATAAGAACCATTCCTCCCTTCAATTTCTACAAGCAATCCTCTCTATAGCTTTATTCTCTTATTGAGTCCTAATGGGAAAATATAAATTGTTTACATTGCTTTATGTCTTATTCCTTTTCCAATCCTTAAATTCCTTTAACAGGCATGGTTATGGCAGCCTGCTAACTTCAGTTCTTGATGACCAAAATTACAAGAAAGACAACCAACTTCTCACCTATATTGTTCATGTTCGAAGGCCCATGCACCATGAGTTGCTCAGTGATGAAGATCTAGAACATTGGCATAGATCTTTCTTGCCAAACACTACTCTTGATACTGGTGAACAACGCTTGGTTCACTCATATCGTCATGCAATTAGTGGATTCGCTGCAAGAATAACTTTAGAAGAAGTGAAAGCCATGGAGTCCATGGAAGGGTTCTTGATAGCCAGGCCATCTAAGACACTAAAGCTCGCCACAACCCATACACCAAATTTCTTGGGTTTAAACCGTCAAAGTGGTTTATGGCCTGACTCGTTCATGGGGTCAGGAGTCATCATTGGTGTTATTGACAGTGGCATCACTCCCAACCATGCTTCTTTCATATATGATGGCACAATGCCACCTAAACCCCTAAAATGGAGTGGGACTTGTGGCTTCCATAACAAAACACTATGCAACAACAAGCTCATTGGTGCTTTGGGATTTAGTGGCACAAGAAGACCTTCACCAAAAGATGATAAGAAAGATGGGCATGGAACTCATGTTGCTGGCATTGCCGCCGGAAATTTTGTAGATAACGCTGATATTCTTGGGCTTGCCAAGGGCACTGCATCAGGAATCGCACCTAAAGCTCATCTTGCAACATATAAGGTTTGCGATAAAAAAGGCTGTAGTGGTACAGATGTTGCGGCAGCCATAGATGAAGCCATTAAAAATGGAGTGGATATTATCAATCTTTCCCTAGGAGATTTAAACCATTCTCCGTTCTATGATGATGATATAATGATTGCTACATTCTCAGCTGTTAGAGAGAAAATATTTGTTTGTATGGTTGCAGGAAACACAGGTCCTTATCCAAGCTCTCTTTGGGATAATGGTGCTCCATGGATCCTTACTGTTGGAGCTAGTAGCCATGATAGGAGATTTAAAGGCACTGTTAGACTTGGAAACCTTGTGGAAGTTGAAGGAGAATTTGGCTACCAGCCAAGCACATTCAATGCCACTGGTAACATGATCTTCCCGGGCTATCCAGGGCATAATGGCACACTGGGATGCAAGAATACCTCCTTCAATAATGTTGAGGTAAAGGGAAAGATTGTTTTGTGTTCGATGGAGGGAGGCTCATACAAAGACATGAGCATTAATGTCAAAGATGCCGGAGGGGCAGGGATGATAGTGTTGAATGGTTTTTTTCGTGGATCTACCACTTTTGCTGATGATCATGTAGTTCCAACAGTTCATGTCAACTATAGTACCGCGGTCAAAATTGTGGATTACTTCCTAAACTCAACCTCAATGGCAACCGCAACAATTGCATTTAATGGTACAAAGTTTGGAGCTCGGCCATGTCCCACCGTTAGTTACTTCTCTTCAAGAGGCCCACATGCTTATAATGGTGGTATAATAAAGCCGGATATCCTTGGACCTGGGGTGAATATCCTTTCCTCTTTTCCATCTGCACCTGGACCATTTCCCAATCTTCCTTCAGGCTCATTTTTCAAATCTATGAGTGGTACATCAACGGCTGCACCTCATCTTGCGGGAATTGCTGCACTACTCAAGAATACTCATAAGAACTGGTCAACATCAGCAATTAGGTCTACAATCATGACAACTGCTAACAGAATTGATCTTGATGGAAACCCAATTTTTGATGACGCTTATCAGGATTATGCAAAATTGGCTGACATAGGTTCAGGGCAAGTGAATCCCCTTATAGCCAATGACCCTGGACTAATTTATGATATAAGCACAGACCACTATCTTCAATACCTATGTGGTCTAGGATATAATGACACACAACTTTCGATTGTCGCAGGCAATTCACTACAATGTTCTGTTGTTGGCAGCATTGCTCCTGAGAATCTTAACTATCCTTCGATATCAATATCTCTAAATTCCTCAACAATGAAGTCCATCCATCGCACACTAACAAATGTCGGGGATGCTAATGAGCTTTACAACATAGATGTTGAAGAACCAAATGGAATTAGAGTGGTTGTCTCTCCAGCTTCGATTCAATTTTCAAGTATTGGTGAGGAGAAGAACATCACCCTTGAATTTAGTAGCAAGGGGATGCCTTTAATCAAAGACCATGTCTGGGATGGACAACTTAAACTAGACTCTGGCAAGCATTTTGTAAGGAGCCCTATATCGGTTACTATCATTTGAAAAAAGTTTTAAATTGAGAATTGAGTTCAAGTTAATTTCTTAGTTAATAAATACTTGATAAGTTCTTGAATGAATGTATTTGATTATTATCATTTATAGCACTTTGCATGTAATTGTTGAATATATGATTGAATTTGGTGTTTAATTTGCTTTTATTTCGTATTTAGGCTAGAATGAAGATATATAGATCAAGAATAACAACTTTGAGGTGATTTAAGCCAATTTTGGAAGAAACACAAAGTTTTTAGTGTGACCTATGGTCAGGCTTGCGGATGCTATTACAAGCAATTACTATAGTAGTGCAATATTCATGGTACTATAGTAAATCACGATTGCATGGACTGTTATGAGACTATTATGGGCGTAACAGTCAACCCGAGAAGATTAGGCCATAAGAACCCTTATTTCTGAGTTATAAAAACCCAGAAACTAGGGCTTTTGGGGGATCTTCTTCTCTACTCTATGGTCACCCTTTGGGTGGTGATTTGAAGGGCTTTTACAACATTTCTCCATGGGAAAAAAGCAAGAGGAAGAGATTAATCGAAGGTTCAAAGCTTCAAGGGAGCCGTTCATGAAGAGATCTCGGCGAAGAACTTCATCCATCCAAGGAGCTTGCAAGCTTTAAGGGAATTTTGTTATTCTATTTATGTATTTATTTCATTTGGATTGGATTGTTGTCCTCCAATAATGGAGAACTAATTTTCATGGTGTTTGGGCATAGATGAACTCTAGGGTTTATGATTTGATTGAATTTGTTTGTGGATCTTTCATGCTTTTACATTGATTATTAATTGCAATCCTTTCTTATTAATTTCAATTGTGTAATTATTATCTTGAATGCTATTGAGGCGAGAGCCCTAGATTCATGTTTGATGTGCCTATATAACTAGTTGAGATACCCACCTAACATTGGCAAGCCGTGATTGAAGGGGATCATGAGTAAGATTTTAAGATAGGGTACTTTGAAGTTGAGAGCTCTCCTCCCACAATCTTTCTGAGTGAATTGACAAGTGATTCAATCCTCTTTACAATCACAGGGAATAGTTTTAACGAGAGATCTCGTTTATACTTTGTATGGGATTGGAGTGATTACTTCGAGAGAAGAATTTTCTATATTTTGAATACTTATTAATTCTTGTGTTATTGGAAAGTGTGGGCTTAATAACCTGGAGATGGAGCTCTAACAATACCTTCATGGATAAATTCTTTTACACTTTCTTGAATGACGGTGGTCTGAGATGCCCCTTGTGCAAACACTTATGGAAAGGTTCTTGTCCCCTTAAAATCAAAATTTTCAACTGGCTTGATTGGGATAAGAAAATCCTATCCATGGATAATTATATAACCAGGCAAAGAGTGGGTGTAATGGAATCTCATTAACTACTTGTTTACTTTGTCACAAGACTGAGGAAATAGAGGACCACCTGTTAGTATCCTGTCAATTTGCTGCTAGGATCTGATCGCATTTTGCTAGCATACTTAATATCCAAAACATTCCCCTTACTCTAGAAGAGTCTTGGTCATCATGGGGAACCTGCAATATCTACTTGATCTTGGAAACCTCCTCATTAGGGCAATTTGTTGGTCTATTTGGCTAGAAAAAATGATCATATTTTCAACTGCACAACGTTTTCTCATCTTTCTATCATTTGCAAAATTGATTATATGATTATTGCCTAGGTGTATGTACTTCCAGTCGCAAAAAGGCCAAGCTTGAGCAGATGATCCCAACTATCAAAAGAAGTTTCAACATCATGCAGAACTGATTGGCGAGGTAGGAGACCCAAATCGGCTTATGGATCCTAAGACCTGAAGGAAGATCGTCGCTTGCTTTTTAAGGTTTTTTTTATCGGTGTCTGTCCTCTTTGTTGTTTTAGTTCTTAGTTATAGCATCGCTTGTTGTCTTTAGTATTTTGTTCTCCATGTCTTGTGAATTTGTTTCTATTGTTTGGTTTAAGTTTTTTCTCTTTTCTTTTTCTTTAAGGGCCTATGTAACTTTGTTTACTCTTAAGTTTTTAGTCCATATGGTTCATCCACTTTTCTAAGAAAATGTTTTAATTTGTTTAAAAAATTTAACTCTACTAAAATATTCTTTTGTGATTTCTTAATGTTTATAAAATTTAAGCATTATAAACATGTACCTTTTTAAAATAAACTATAAAAATGTACTGGGAAAAACTTAAAATTGTTCTTGGCCATGATATTGATATAATAGAATAAAGGAAACAAAACATAAACCACCTAGCCGAAGCAAGTCAGGGGAAAAGAGGGCAACAAAATAGAGATGCTTGAAACAAAAAACTAGAAGTCACTCACCAGTGGTGAGGAACTTCACTACTGAACCAAAAGTAAACAAAACCACAACAATAATTACTCACTCAAATAAGTCAACAATGTCCATTGTGCGATAACAAGAGCTGACTCATACTGCTAAAAGGAGTGACTTGGGTTGACATGTCAGAGTAATCTTTCTATCTAACACTCAGAAAATCCAATGAATGCCTGTTAGTATAGATTGAGCCACTTGAGTTTCACTTCTACGGGTCTCAAGCTGTAAAAATCCACAAAAAGAGCATGTGAATAATTTTGAAGATGATTGAGAAAAGGGTTAGCATACAGTAATATTTGAAAATTCTTCTATTTCTTTCTGGCCAAATAATCCACAAAAATCACTCTTAACAGAAGATCCCAAAGAAGTCTTTGCTAGGCCTCCAAGGTATCGAGCTAGGAGGTCTAAAACTTTGAAAATGATTGTGAGAAAGGCTGTAATCCAAGGGTTTGGCCAAGGAATTACCAAATGTGATAAAAAAAGGCACAATTGAGAAGAAGGTGGTATATGGTCTAAGTAGCAATGGCAGATGATGCCACTATCAGTAGCGCACTACTTACATCTTCTCTTAGCAAGGTTGTCTAGTGTGAGAATTTTGTTATCCCAAAATAGCTAACAAAATAAAGTAATTTTTTTCCAGCAACCAACTATCCAAAACTTAGGACTTAATGGATAGTAAAGCCCTCTATTTGCAAGGAATTAGTACAAGGAGTGTATCAAGAAAGTCTTGCTATTTTCTTAGGTCCAGATCTTCCTATCTTCGTGGTTACTAGAATAGTCAAGGATTGAAGATATGAGTAGCAAAAGTGAGGTAGAAGAAGGGTGATGCCAGCCTAAAAGAGGATTTCTTTCTAGGTGACAAGTGATGTAGAGGCCAAGGGGGACCATTCTCAAAATAGTTGAACTAGATGACCTCTATCTAGCAACCTTTAGGATCTGCACTTAGTTTCCACGACCATTTACTAAGATGTGCTACATTGAAATCATGAAGATTGACAATTCCCTAACCTCCAACTCTCGTTGGGGTCTACAAATCCGATGTCACACCACTAGGTAGATTCCAGAGGATGTCTCTCTGGATTCCATCAATTTCTTCTATCACCTAGGAAGGCAATTTGGGCACAGGCATCCAATACGAGGAAACCGAGGATAAAATGGAATAAAGAAGTGTAATACACCCTTCAAGAGATAGGCAGTTAGCTTTCCAGGATGAGAGTTTTTCCAGGACTGACAAGATCAACTTCATCCAGTCATGTCATCTAGGGCACTTTTTTAAAAGAAGGAACTCAAGATAGTTAAAGGGGAGGCAATTGCCGGTAAATATTCAAAAGTTTGTAAATTTGTTTATGGTTTCTCTTTTTAATAAATTTATGATTTATTTGTTTTCTTTTCAAAATAATCAGTAGAGCTTCATGCATCACTATGATTTGTGATTCATGGAAAAAATACTTGCAAAAGAAAAAAAAAATCTCATCTTCAAAAGAAACTTTACTCTTATAGAGGGAAATCCAACAATCATAATTTGTGATACAAAGAAATTTTATTGATAAACAATTAATTTAAATCTTCTACATGAATTTTTTTTAACAAGGTGGGTAAACTACCATGGATTAGAGAAACCAACAATGGCCAGTGGAGTTAGTACCTCAACACTAGAGGCGCACCTGCCAACCAACTTAATCAAAAAGATAAGCATGCACAGAAGCAAAGTTAATCTCACTACACATGCTCTCCCTAGCCTAATTGCAAAGTGATCAACTAGGGAATTTTGTGTATTTTTTTATAAAAGCCCGTAGGCTAAAGGTAACTTTGTGTTTTAACATATTACATTCACAAATGAAACAAGAAATAAAGGATAAAGAACCTTCATGGTGAGCTCCTGGGCGGAGCTCAAGGTGGACAGTGCAACAATCTTCACCAGACGGTTTGTGATTTGGCTTCTCCTAGCTCGAGATATGAGGGTTAGAACAGAAGCTGTAGAATATTGCTTTTGTTCCAATATAGCTTGTTTTAGCTATTGTTTTGGTCAAGTTGTATTTTTCTGATTTGTGCTCGTTTTTGAGACTCTCTTGTACCCTAAATTTGATCATAGTGGAGCTTTGCTTGGTCAAGATTGACCCGCGGTTTTTTGCCCTTGATTTAAGGGGTTTTCCACGTAAAAATTTGGTGTCTTGTGTGATTGCAATTTTGTTTTGTTTAGGTTGCTCTCCTTCATCTAGCAAGCTTGGGGATTGTTTATTTGTTTTCAATCTATTGAGAGTGTTGCTTAATTCCCATCACTTCATGCAATTAGATTGGACTTATGCTCAAGCTGTTAGCTCATAATCATCCTTGGAGGTTCCCGTTTAAACTCACAAGACGATCTAGATGAGTCCTCCAAGTAGACAGTGGTGTATAGGAGAAGGTGAAAAACTTAATAAATAAAGGAGAGTTCGCCATTGCAACATCCCTTGAGCACACTTGCAGTAGTAAAACGGCAGTGACCCTCCCTTTTCAACAAGGATGCTTATGGGAAATGTCCCTGGATGACCCACAAAATAGAGGAGTGTCGTCACCTTCTCACTTGCAGGTGGTGTGAGGGCTCCGGCCACAAATCTTTAATTATCCAATAGCTAAACTAGTATCATCTGAACCTAGAGATGCATATTTCTAAACCAATATCAGTTTGTAGATCAGTTGTTTCCTTTTCCCTATCACCAGAAGTAAGTAGACTGAGAAATGAGCTAACCAAACTCCTCATTATCAATGTAAGATGGGGTTGATCAATGAGAAAACAATCTACGACACCTTTCCAGATTTACTAGGTCTTTCCCATATCGGTCAGGGGTTACAATTCTGAGGGAATTCCTTTATTGCATCTCTCTTGTGTGCCAGTGAAGTCAAAGCAATGCAACATGCAATCTCAATGAGTTTAAACTGCATGACCTCCAATTTGGGCCTCTATCCGTATTGCATTCAAATTGTAGAACAGTGATGTGGGCACAGAGGGAGTGACAAGGGTTAAAGGTACCTGGATCAACATTTGAAAGCTTCCACATCATTGCTAGTGTTGTCAGGTTCTTGTTGACATTCTCCTTCTAGTCAACGAACTGGGGACGATCTTAAAAGACACTTCTTCTAATAAGGAATTTTCTAGGTATCTTGATCCAGCTTAGAAACCAAGCTACACTTCTCCATGAAATAGAATTGAACATTGGTATGAGAAGTTTTGCCATCCTTCTAATGGACAGGAGAGATGCATGCCCAATTTTCCCTCAAGATCTTGATAAATATGTTATAAAGCCGAGCACGGTGGAGTTTACTAACAATCATATTCATGGACCAATGTTTACTTATGAAATCCCCATTAAAGCAAAAGGAAAATATCCGACAGTAGGAGGAAAACAAGTTCCAGCCACGGTGGTATATCCCGGACCAATATCAAATGAGTCATTCTCCTGCCCGCTCCTCTTGGTTCTTTAAATCTATTTGTAACACTTCTGATTTCCTTCGTGCCAATTTCAAAATCATCTCCCTCAATAGTAATGGCTTGGATTGGTGGACTGATCCTTGGATTATGGATCTTCCTATATCGCATAAGCCTACATTTCTAAACATGGACCTGAATTTTGAAAAACTTAAACATCTATGATTTCTTGGATAATAATGTTTTCAATGTGAATTTTTCTGAGAATTGCTTTTTGGTAATTTCGTGGATCTTGATTTTTATTTCGAATGTCGGTTTTCATCGAGACTAATGATAATCTGTGGGTATGGGCCTATCATTCGCATTATGCTACTATCTCTTCCACTGTCTACACCCATATCAATTCATCTTGTGCTGAATCTGAAAATTGGATGGGGTGGGATCTTATTTGGAAATTATCTGTTGTCCCCCGTATTAAAACTTTCATTTGGAAACTAGCTCATGATAAACTAACGACGGGTGCCTATCTTTACAATCTTAACATTGGACCTTTTGTTAGCTGTCCCTTCTGTGGATTATATGATGAACTCGCTTCCCATCTCATTTGGTTGTGTTCAAAAGTTCAAGACTCGCGGACCCCAATCCTCATCAGGATGAACAGAGACCCTTTGGATTTAAATTACTTATGTTCTGGCCGTTGGCTGGAGTATTATGGCAGGAATAGAAGGGATTGTGATCAGGTTAAAGCTTTGATTGCCACAATGGCTTGGATCATTTGGAAAGAGAGATGCAATCATATTTTTTTCAAAAAGCCAAACTTAATCTGGTTTCTATTCCGCAAGGGCTATTAACCAATCGTAATGCTTTCTTCGTGGGACAACAACATCGGGGAGTTTTCGGGCCTTCTTTCTCCCAAATCCATATTTATCTATGCCGATGCCTCTTGGAGCTCGGCCTCTAAGTGTCTGGCCTTGGTTTTCATCATTGTTGCTAACCCCGCCCTGGTTTTTGCTTTGCGTGTGCTTCGCACAGCCATTCCACACCTTTTGATGCTCGAGATTGATGCTATTTGCCTCGGCTCTTCAACATTGTAAAGATTTCAACCCGGCAACCTACGATCATTCTGCGTGATTGCCGGGGGTCGAGCAGCCTAAGCAAACACTTTCACCCTCGCATTTCTGGCGTGCTAGCAATCGACTCAACAAATCAAGCAACAAATGAAGGACTTCCCCGACATCTCCATCTCTTCGATTCCAAGGGAAAAAGAACTCTATTGCTGATGAACCCGGTAGCATTTGGGCTTCTCCATCCTTCTTTATCTCTGCTTTTTCGAGGCCTCGACCGACCTTATCGGCTTGATGAGATTTGTGCCGACCATGCCTCTTCTTCCGATCATTTTTGTGGTGTTTTCTTCTGCTTTTTTTGTAGCTTTTTGCTCTTTTTCTCAAAAAAAAAAAAATGAGAGGTTCTTCTCTGTGGTCAAAGCCATAAGCTCCCATACTTAAGTAACCACGGTTGTTTTGGTGTTACCCGAGACAACCACCAATCCCCCAAGGTTCACTAATACTTGAACTGTTGGTTCATCCTAGAGTTCGGGAACAAGTCCCAAACAATTAGCAACTCTGTACATTGCTACCGAACAAGCATTGGAGTTGGACAATGTTTTGTCCATGTAGTCTAATCATGTTGTGGCACCTGACCATGAACAAAGAATTGCAGAAGAAAAGCGAGTTCATCTCCCTTGGTTTTGAAACCAGGGAATACACTGGTTCCAGGTTATTATATTCTGACACATGTCCCATGTGACATTATATTTCCTATTGTGATTGGGGACACATGTCAGGTTTTAATAGACTGAAATTAGGGTATTCCCTGGTTCCAGAACCAGTGGAGTTGAGTTCAAGAAAAACTAAGCTGTGATATCTTGGCAATGTTGGCACCAATTATGTTCGGTAGTGCCAAAAATTTTCTATCCATGGGCCAATCCAAGGCAACTGAACTCGGCCCATTTCCACTTAATTTAAAATTTGTTGATGGGCCTCCAAACCCAAGTTCAGTAAGGGTTGATCCGAACCCAAGGCTAGAAATTAATCCAAAATATTATGATGGGCCTCTGAACTGAAGCACATGTAAGAGTTGAGCCAATCTTGGGCCATTCAAAAGATAATTTTATAAAACCCAGTCTTGTTTTGAACCAAATTTCCAGTGGGCCACCTAGCCAACCCATGTGCACTCAAAAATCTCCTACAATTGGGCCTATTTTAAATGAATCAAGTGCTAGTCCAGATCATGCTCTTTCTTAGGGCAAGACTAGTCTCAAGCATCTCCTATTGAGCAGGAAATAGATCCAAATGTTAGTGTTGACGTCATTGAGCCCCTTTCCTGCACAACACCATTCTAGGAAACTTTATGGCAATTTACTATAGGTTCTTGGTACCTCATTCCAAAGGAACACTCCAAATTGCTAGAACAACTTTAGTTACCATAACACATCTTAGTTAAACCAGAAGATCATGTTAAGATAATGATGTTTATTTTCGTTTGGTTAGGATATCTTTGATTTAAATATTTAAGTTAGTTGTGTGTTGATTAAAACTCAAATTAGTAGAGATTATCTTTTTAGAATTTTGCCTTTATAAAAGTTTCAATGATTATGAATATAGAGTGCAGTTTTCCTCATCTCTTCTTTTAAGTTATCAATGGTATCAAGAGCCGAGTTCTTCAACAAAATAGAGGGTTTTTTTTGTAGTGAAGAAATTCACAATGTCTGCATACAACTTTGTGCAACCATCTATTCCACGTTTTGATGGTCACTACGATCATTGGAGCATGTTGATGGAAAAATTTTTTAAAATCCAAGGAGTATTGGAATATTGTTGAATTCGGAGTGGCAAAACCGGATGTTGGAGTGGTACCTACAGAAGCACAGCGGAAGGAACTTGAGGCATCAAAGTTGAAAGACTTGAAGGCGAAGAATTACTTATTTCAGGCCATTGATCGATCTATTTTGGAGACGATTCTTTGCAAAAAAACCTCCAAGGATATATGGGATTCGATGAAGAAAAAAATCAAGGCTCATCAAGGGTGAAACATGCACAACTTCAAGACTTGATAAGGGATTTTGAAAATCTACAGATGAAGGATGGAGAATCTGTTAACAACTATTTTGCAAGAACAATGGGATTGGCCAATAATATGTAGTTTCATGGGGAGAAGATGGATGATGTCACTATTGTTAAAAAGATATTGCGATCTTTGACAGCAAAATATGACTACATAGTTTGCTCAATTGAAGAATCATAGGACATAGATGCACTCTCAATTGATGAACTTCAAAGCTCTTTATTAGTTCATGAACAGAACATCAACCGTAATTTTACTGCTGAGGAGCAAGCTTTGAAGGCCTCTACAACCAACAACTTCTCAATATTACGAGGTAGAGGTCAAGGTGGAAGTAGAGGAAGAGGAAGAGCATATAGAGGCTACAGAAGTGGCAACAGAAATACTGATGATGCTTATCTATAAAGTAAAGGAAGAGGACGAGGTCAACAATTTGATAAATCTAAAATTGAGTGTTTTAGATATCATTGATTTGGTCATTACCGTTCGGAATGTTATACCAAGCTACCTAATAACAAAGACAAAGGAGAAAAGTCAAATTTTGCAGAAAATAAAGAAGCAGAGACTTTGCTAATGGCAATTCAAGATAGTAGATAGTCAGAAATCTCACAAGTCAGATATTTGGTTTTTGGACACTAGTTGTAGCAACCATATGTGTGGAAGTAAGTCCTTCTTTTCTTAATTAAATGAAGATTTTCACTCTACTGTTAGCTTTAGAGATTGCTCTACGGTGAATGTGATGAGAAATGGTGATATTAATATAAAAACCAAGAATGGTTTTATAGAAAAAATTTCTAATGTTTTTTATGTTCCTGACTTGAAAAGTAACTTATTGAGTGTTGGTCAGTTGCAATAAAAGGGATATACAATTACTATTCAAAAGAGTACTTGTGAAATATATGATCCTTGTAGAGGTGCAATTGCAATTGTGCCGATGAGTTCAAATAGGTTGTTTCCTATAAAGATTGAATGTGCTCAACCTTGTTTGATGGCTAAAACAAAAGACCCTTCATGGCTATGGCATTATCGGTATGGTCACTTGAGCTTTGGTGGATTGAAGACACTCCAAGAAAAGGATATGGTGATAGGGCTTCCTAAAATCACTATTCCCTCCCAAGTTTATGAAGAGTATGTCGTTGGCAAACAACATCGTACTCCTTTCTCTCAAGGAAAGTCTTGGAGAGCAAAAGATGTTTTAGAACTTGTTCACTCTGATATTTGTGGACCAATAAATCCTACTTCTAATGGAGGTAAAAGATATTTTATTACTTTCACTGATGATTATTCTCAGAAAACTTGGGTTTATTTTTTACAGGAGAAATCAGAAGCTTTTAGTGCAATTAAAAGCTTCAAGGTATATGTTCAAAGTGAAGTCGGGAAGCCTATTAAAACAATTCACACTGATTGTGTAGGAGAGTACTGCTCGAAAGACTTTGAAAGTTTTTGTAATTATCATGGCATCCAAAGAGAGCTCACAGCTTCCTATTCCCCACAACAGAATGGTGTATCAGAAAAAAAAATCGAACCATCCTCAATATGGTGCGAACCTTGTTAACAAAAGGCAGAATTCCGAAGAATTTTTTGCCAGAAGCAGTGAATTGGAGCATTCATATCTTGAATAGAAGTCCTATTTTTGCAGTTAAAAACAAAACACCAGAAGAAGCATGGAGTGGAAGAAGACCAGCAGTATATCACTTCAGAAGTTTTGGTTACATTGCATATGCACATATTCCAGATGAGAAAAGAAAGAAACTTGATGATAAGGGGCAAAAGTGTGTTTTTCTTGGGATAAGTGAAATATCCAAAGCTTTTAAATTGTATGATCCATTAACAAAGAAAATTGTGGTGAGTAGGGATGTTATTTTTTATGAGGAGAGCACTTGGAATTGGAGTGAGCAGCAGCCTACTTCAATTATAATTAGTGATGAAGCTAAAGAAGAAGGAGAGCATGTCCAACATCAAGAAATTTCAACTAATGAAGCCTCAATTACTACTAAACTTTCACAAACAGTAGCAGAGACATCAACTAAATCCCCTATTACTCGTGTCCGGAAAAAGCCGGCTTGGATGACAGATTATGAAGTAACAGATTTCAACCAATCTGAAGACCTTGCTACTCACTTTGCTTTATTTTCATATTGTGATCCTCTATATTTTGAAGAAGATATCCAACATTCAAAGTGGAAAAAGCTATGGATAATGAAATTGCATCCATTGAAAAAAAATAAAACATGGGAATTGACTGAACTTCCCAAAGGGCAAAAAACAATTGGTTTAAAGTGGGTATACAAAACAAAATTAAACGAGAAAGGTGAGATTGACAAGTATAAGGCACGATTGGTTGCAAAAGGTTATAAGCAAGAATTTGGTATAGATTGTAAAGAGGTCTTTGCTCTAGTTGCAAGGCTTGACACTATCAGGCTTGTGGTTGCATTGGCGGCTTAAAATTCATGGTCAATATTTCAGCTAGATGTAAAATCGGCCTTTCTACATGGAAAATTAGAAGAGCAGATATTTGTTGATCAACCTTTGGGTTATATTAAAGCAGGGAATGAGTATAAAGTGTATAAATTGAAAAAAGCTCTCTATGGATTAAAGCAAGCTCCACGGGCATGGTATAGTCGCATAGAAGCTTACTTTTTAAAGAAAGGATTTCAGAAGTGTCACTATGAACATACACTTTTTATGAAATTTGAAGCTGAAGGAAAGGTACTTATAGTCTGCTTATATGTGGATGACTTAATCTACACCGGCAACGACAAAATGATAATTGAGCAGTTTAAGACTTCCATGATGATTGAATTTGATATGTCTGACCTTGGTTTAATGCATTACTTTCTGGGTATCGAAGTTATCCAATCTTCTTCAGGTATTTTTATTTCTCAAAAAAGATATGTGCATAATATCCTGACCAGGTATCGAATGCAAGATTGCAATCCAGTTTGTACTCCTATTGAGACGGGTTTGAAGCTTGTTAAAAATTCAGAAGGAAACATGGTTACAACACTTTTTACAAGCAAATTGTTGGAAGTTTGATGTATTTAACTGCAACAAGGCCCGACATTATGTTTGGTGTAAGTCTCATTAGTAGATTCATGGAAAATCCAAAAAAGGTGCATCTCATGGCCGCAAAAAGAATTTTGTGATACTTACAAGGAACAGTAGATTATGGAATATTGTACAAGAAAGGAGAGATATCAGAACTAATTGGATTTACAAATAGTGATTATGCAGGATATTTAGATGATCGGAAAAGCACATCCGGTTATGTATTTATGATGGGGTTTGGAGCTATCTCATGGTCATCAAAGAAGCAACATATTGTTGCTCTTTCCACAACTGAGGCTGAATTTGTAGCAGCAACAGCATGTGCCTCTCAAGCAATGTGGTTAAGAAATATTCTTGAAGAACTTCAATTAAAGCAAGAAGGTTCGACTCCAATATATTGCGATAACAATTCAACTATCAAGCTATCTAAGAATTCAGTTTTTCATGGAAGAAGCAAACATATTGACGTAAGATATCATTTCTTGTGAGATCTTACAAAGGAGAAAATTATTGATCTCATCTACTGCAAAAGCAAAGATCAGATTGCTGATTTATTTACAAAGCCTCTCAAAATAGCTACTTTTCATAAGCTCAGGCATTGATCAGTGTATCTAGTATGAAAACATTCATGCAAGAGAGATAACTTTAAACTTAAAGGGAGGGTGTTAAGATAATGATGTTTATTTTAGTTTGGTTAGGATATCTTTGATTTAAATATTTAAGTTAGTTGTGTGTTGATTAAAACTCAAATTAGTAGAGATTATCTTTTTAGAATTTTTCCTTCATAAAGCCTTCAATGATTATGAATAAAGAGTGCAGTTTTCCTCATCTCTTCTTTTAAGTTATCAGATCATTCAAGCAATTGAGAAGATGAAGAGGTCAAGGATAAAAACATTGAAAATGACCTAGCAAAGATTCTTGAGGAGAATGGCATTGTTCATGAAGCTCAAATGTCACCAAAAACATCTAAAATAGACAAACAGCCATTTGAGGACTCAGATACTGACTTTGAAGACAAAGTGAAATGTCTATTTCAAGGTTTAGACAATATTACACAACTGGCTTCAACTGTAGTTCATGGGGCTAGAAGAAGTGAAAGATAAAAGAAGCCTTCATTAGGGATGGCAATAATACCCAAACCCGACCCTACCCTACCCGACTCGACCCGAGTTTGACGGGTAAAACCCAATTTGACCGGGTTTCGAGTCGAGTTCGGGTAAAACCCGACTTGTATGAAACGGGTGCGAGTGCGGGTATGGGAATTCTAATACCCGACCCGTACCCGAACCCATACCCGACCCGAAATTAAAATTACTAAAATATTTATATAATATATATATATATATATATAATATGTTCTACACATTAACAATTTAGGGTTTTTTATTTTTCCTCTTTGTTTAGTCTTGTAATTTTACAATAATTTTATTTATTTTATTTTATAAAAAAATTATAATTACTTTTAAGTTATTTTTCTATAAATATATATATATATATATATTATTAATTTTTTTAATATGGGGGCGGGGATGGGTATACCAGCGGGTACCCGATTACCCGTCGGGTGCGGGTGTGGGTTGACCCGTCGGGTTCGGGTATACTAGCGGGGTAGCGGGTACGGGTACGGGTATGATAAAACCCGCACCCGACCCGACCGGTTGCCACCCCTAGCCTTCATCAAGATGGATAGAAAAAGCAAGTTACGTGGCACCCCCTCTGCATTCTACCAAAAAGAAAGTTCCCTAAGCTCCTGAAGCTAAGAGGGCCAAGTTGGAAGACTCGGCCATGGCAACCAAGTGTAATTTGAAATTCTTAGGACACCGTAGGGACACAAATGACCCAAATGCAAGTGCACACTAGTACGTTGAGCCATACCATATAAGGAGTGTTAGAGTGTTCCGTGTGCTCTATCTTTTTTTATATTTTGTTTTATTGTTTGTTGTTTCTTGTCAATCTCCACAAGTAGTTGATCGAATTATCTTGTTGGACTTTTTTTTTCTTTTCTAATGCATGTCGTTCATCCACTTTTCTCAAATATATATATATATATATATATATATATATATATATATTATAACCAATAACCAATCGCACAATCTAAATCTTGAGATTATACCTATACCCTTTTTAAATACATGTATAAAAAAACTCTTAAAAACATCTTACCCATCTTTTTAAAAAATAAATAAATAATAAAAAAAACCTTGAGAGTGGTTTTTTTTTTCCAAAAAAAAAAAGGATTCAAAGACTGTTGTTTAGGCATCAACTTGTCATATATACATCACAAAGAACACATTCATTGCAGGCTCAAATCTGGAAAAAACGTTTTAATACCTTTATATGTATAGCAATAATAGAGCACATAAATTTAATTTTCAAGAACATCTTCAATTAAATAAAATAAAATTTTGGGCTTGCATCTCTTCCCAAATCTTTCTTTCTGACCTGTAGGGTCTGTGGAGACTTCGCCTCAATAGTCAAGCCAAAGTAACGTAGGACCTCAAATCCCAAGCCATCATGTAGAACATTTGGTTGGATAGGAATGTAGGCATCTTTTTGTTTTTTTAAACCATTACCACCCACTACAACTATTATTGAAATCATTCATATGTATGTTTCTATAAGGGGTATATGTTGCTCCTAATTTCAAAAAACAAAAGACAGAGGAGGTGATTAGTTAGGTCAAGTGTAGCCTTTAGTTTTTAGGGTCCCCGATACATGTTGGGAGTGACCCTAGTAAGATGTCTTCTGATATAGGCATTAACGCTTGACTATTGATCCTGTAGCCTAGTGCTATCATGAGGCCAACCATTGCTGATCTTTTTCTAGATGCCACATATGGCAAGCATTCCAATGTCGTTGTTTTTCTTTTCATTTTGTTTTTGTTTCTTCACACCTAATGAACCCTCTATTCATCTCTACTATTGTATCTTTTGTAACTCTTTTATTTTAATGCATATATCCCTTTTATAAATAATAATAATAATCATAATAATAATAATAATAATAATAATAATAATAAAATCATTTTATTCCCAAACTCATTGACCTTTTACGCATTCTTCAAAGCTTCTTACATGGGAGGTCTTCTTAATTTCTCATATAATGGTAACACAGATAGGGCTCCTCACAAAATGCTTTGGAGATTCTAATATCAGCTGTCCTTCCAACTCATTGTCTTTCGTTAAAGGCATTCCCTTGCCCTTAAATTCAAGAGTGATGTTCTTCTTCTGTCCAACACTAGTAAACTTAAGCTGGGGTGGAGAGACAAACCACAGTGACTCCTTTTGGCTCTTCAACTTTTATGTTGTAAACTTCATCAAGATTCCCCACATTTGTGAGGACACGAGTTACAGACTTACTTGTGGAAGGATCTAAATATATCAATACCGAAGGATAGTTTAGGTTCTCCGGTAGGATGCTACTAACATTGGAACATTGAACTCTGCTACCAGTAATAACTGTAGCAGTCGTGTCATTTAGTCCTAAACCACAAAGGTATTACACATAATTATCTAGTGTGATATCATAAATAAGACCAGGGTCATTGGCTGCTATTGGATTCACTTGTCCTGAACCCGTTGCAAAAAAGATTTGCACTTACATTTTGGAATTCATAATCATCAAGTAGTGGGTTTCCATCAAGATCAAACCTGTTAGCTGTTGTCATGATGGTTGATCTGATGGCTGCTGAAGACCTGTTTTTGTGAGTATTTTTGAGTAGTGATGCTACTCCTGCCGAAAAAGGTGTGGACATGGATGTTCCGCTTAAAAAGTTGAAATGTGAGCTCGATGGATTGATGTTTGGATTAGGTCCAGCATTAACTGGCCATGCTGATAGAATATTCAGTCCAGGACCAAGGATATCCGGTTTTAGTACACCGCCATTGAAAGGGAATGGACCTCTAGACGAGAAGTAAGCAACTCGATGGCGATGGCCGTGCTCCAAATTTGGTTCCATTAAATAGTATTGTTGCTGCGACAGTTGAGCTAGAGTTTTTGAAATATCTCAATAACTTTCTTGATGCGACATTATTGATGTGAACTGCTGGAATAACATAATCATCAGAGAAATGTAGTTTCCCCACTTCTAATTCTATTCAATGCTATCATGCCTACCCCTCCAGCATTTTTGACATTGACACTCATGTCTTTGTACGTGCCTTCTTCAAACAGGCACAACACTATTTTTCCATTGACATCGATGTTATCAAAAGAGTTTGGCTTGCAACCTAAAGTGCCATTGTGACCTTCGAGCCCTGGGAAGACAAGGGACCCTTGTGGTAGTATGGGAAGTGCTTGGTTGGTATCTAGATTGCCCTTCAAGTTCGACACCATTTCCAAGTCTCACAGTAGCAACTATTCTCCTGTCATGGTTGCTTGCTCCAACTGTCAATTGCCACGGTGCCCCATTTTCTACCGTTTCCCGAAATGGACCTGAGTTTCCTGTTGCTATACTGACAAATATATTTTTCTTAACGGCACCAAATGTAGCAATTGCGAAATCATCATCAGCGAATAGATGGGTTCCATGGCCAAGAGAAAGTGAAAGAATATCCACTCCATCTTGAATGGCTCTGTCTATGGCTGCCGCTATAGCAGCCAAAGTATGTCCCCAAGAATATATTGCTAAATGAGCTTTAGGTGCAACACCAGATGCAGTGCCCTTTGCAAGTCCAAGAACACTTGCATTAGCTACAAAGTTCCCAGCAGCAATTCCTGCAACATGTGTTCCGTGCCCTTTGTGGTCGTTAGGATCGGCATGTGGGTCATCAAATGAAATAGCACCAATAAGCTTGTTGTTGCAAAATGTTTTATTGCTAAAACCACAAGTGCCTTTCCATTTGGTTGGCGGAGGTGGCATTGAGCTATCATCCATGAAAGAAGCATGGCGAGGGGTGATGCCACTGTCAACCACACCAATGATCACTCCAGCACCCATATTTGAGTCAACCCAAAGACCATCCCACCGGCTCAACCCTTGGAAATTTGGAATATAGGTTGTGAAGAATGTAATCTTTCTGGAGGGTCGTGCCATTAGGAATCCTTCAAGAGACTCCATGGCTTTAACCTCTTCAGCAGTCAATCTCGCGGAAAATCCACTGATTGCATAACGGTATGAGTAAACCAACTGTGGCTCACCAATGTCAAGAGTGGTATTTGGCGAGAAGGATCAATGCCAATCCTTAACATCTTCGGTTCTAAGAAGCTCATCATTCTTCGGCCTTTGTACATGAACAACGTAGGTCTGAAGCTTGCCACTTTTGACTACCCCAAGAAGATAGTGGACGGAGACAAAACTAAAGCATGGGAAGAAGGTGAAGAAGAAGAATGAGCAAATTAAAGAAAAAACTATATATCTCTTCATAAGAAGTATTGAAAGTGCTTGTCTTAGTCTAAATTGGAGTATCTCTATTTATATAGTGATTGGTTCAGAAGAGTGAATAAAATAATCTAGCTACTTCCATGCCGAAATACATTATCATCTGAATACACAATTATTACAGACTCAATTATGAGAATATATTTAATTAGGCAAAATAGACTGAGTTTGGAATCCAAGTTTGGACAGGTAATGTATTTATATCTTCAAGCCTAACTAAGTTCTTGGCAATTAAATATGATAGTTTTGGTACACAAACAAACCATTCCAAAGGGGATGTGCCTAAATAAACAGGTAATGTATTTATATCTTCAAGCCTAAGTTCTTGGCAATTAAATATGATAGTTTTGGTACACAAACAAACCATTCCAAAGGGGATGTGCCTCAAATAATTGCCACGTTCTCCCTTGATTGATGCAATTAGTGCTTAGCCTTTTGACCATTTCTCATCATTTAAACAGGCCATCTTTCAATCAAGGATAATTTTTTTTAATAAAATAAATAAACCACATGTATTATATTAAATCATAGACAAATATAAATCATGTTTTTATATACTTGCATAGTGGAAAAAAGGCATACTATGGAATTTTTTTTAAAAAAAAGTTAGATTTAAATTTATTAAAAAGAGAGAACAGAAGTACAAAAGGATACTATCACTTTTTTTGAAGTAAATGTAGGATACTATCACTTTGAATCATAAAATTGAATGACCCCCTGATCTATATCATTTTATAAGAAATCATTAATTTTATAAGAAAGTATTTTCGCAAGAGATTAATAGGGCCCTGTTTTACTTTTGTACTGCTGTTTTTCTTTAATAAATTTATGGTTTATCCACTTTTATAAAAAAAAAGAGATTAATAGGAAATAATAATAATAATAATAATAATAATAATAATAATAGTAGAGACAAAAAAATTTATTTAATTCAATCAAATTGACCTATATTCTCAAGCAAAGACAGAATTTTTATACATTTGAGAATTGATATAAGGGCAACACAACCCTAAAAATACATACATCTAGCCCAAAACTAAAATTAATTCGGATTGATTAGAATTTCATCGAGAAAAATGGATTAGTCTATACCTCATGGGCTCCCAAAATATTTATCATGTTATTAATTGGGTTTAATCACAAAATAATTCAAAGCACAACACAACTGTTATGGTTGGGATTGAAAAGATATTTCTTTATGGTTGGGATTAATAAGATATTTCTTTTTTGGTTATCTAATCACTTTGAATTTAACAATATAAAGCTCTATTAAAAAGATTTAAGTAGTAGTCATGCCAAGAGACAAAGGCTTCAAGGGATCACTCGCATTAGTCTTGGGCTCCCTAAAACTCCAAACTACTTCTATTTTACTGGTGGACATGATTAAAGACCTTAACTCCATCAATGCTTGGAGGATTGAAGAAACTATTAAGTTATCAGATTTTGGCCGCAACGCTTTCCACATGCTAAAGTCAGCACCATACCCCGAAGTTAGAACAATGTTGCAGATGCCTTAGCTCATGAAGCTTGGAGAAGCACAAGCTTATCTCGGTACCACCGGGGATCGAAATTGTCTAAGCAGGGGTGTAAATGAATCGAGCTGAGCCAAGCTTGGCCATGTTCAAGCTTGGCTCACCATTATTTTAACCGAGCTCGAGCTTCTTTTATCTGAGCCAGAGCTGAGATCAAGCCTACATCGAGCTTCATAAATAGTAAAGCCCTTAGACTCAACTCATTTGCTTGATAAAAATTGGTCATTTTTTTCATAAGTAATACATCATTATAATTATTATTATTAAAAAAATATTGTTTTAAAATTAATATTCAACTTTTTTATAATAAAAATTATAAATTAATCTTATTTTTTCTTAAATTTATACTTGCAATACATTATTATTAATGATCTCATAGATGACTATGTTAATATCGCTATAAGAGTTTGTATAAATACTTTACATAAATGAAATTGTTGATGATATATAAATAATTATATTAATGATTTTTATAAATAAACTTGTTAACAAGCCGAGTTTGGTGGTGTTCAAACTTGTCTTGTTTACCTTAGCTTTAATAAATGAGCCTAGCCGAACCTTTAATGAGCCGAGCCTTCGAGGCTTTTGAAGCTGGGTTAGTTTTCTAAGTTTTGTTTATTTTGTTAGATCTATATAGCTCTTTTGTAAAAAATAACCGGAAAAAAAAACTCCAAACTTCTTTACGCAACAAGGGATAGCTCCCCTAGCATCTCTATAAACACCTCTAGAGCTATGGATGATTTTTATTTTCAATTCAATAACTTAGTCATTTGTAATAATAATTATAAAATTATACCATAATAATTAAAATTATGCGGTTATTAATTGTTTTAACATAATCATTAATTTTTTATTTAAATACGACCATTTAATGGTCTTAATATTATATAAAATATGCAAGATTGGAGCATGACTATGTGTGTGTGTGTGTGTGTGTGTGTGTGTGAAGCGTGTATGTATATAAATAACAATAAGTATCCTGCGGCCGTCTCAAGTAAGAGCAGTAGCCATACAAGAAAGAGACAAAGATAAAACAATGGGTAAGTGTACTGATTTTTTTAATTTTTTTCCCCGTAAATCTAGTAGGAATAAGAATCAACGGTAATGATTCAATGGTTTAGATTAAAATAATGTGCATCTTGCCAATGACCAAATGATATAAGGGTCACCGATAGAGCTCTTCACTGAGTGGTGAGAGTTCAATTCTCGGCTGAGAGCATATTTTTAGGAGATGTGAATTGTGGTTGTGTGCGGGTGGTCCCATCACCCATATGTGTGCAGGCCCGCCCCCACTTGCTCCACCGAGGCTTGTGCACGCCCCTGACGATTTAACGGGGCCTTCGAGTTATCTATTCCTCTTGTTAAAAAAAAAAATAGTGTGCATCCAACTTTTCAATATTTATAAAAAAAAGTATTATTATTTATGTAAATAGTAACCACTATTAGATCTCGATACAATAATGAAAAATCAACGTTCGTAGAGATGAAATCTACAAACGTTCATAGGATACGTACCCCCATATATATATATATAAATTTTCTGAAAGCGACAAGTGTTATATACATCAAGGAAGGGTGTGTGCACGAGCTAAGAACTAATCATTCAACCTACGCACCCTTAGCCGAAAACGATGAGTTTTAGTTACCCACAACTGGCGACCCGTTACTATTATTGCTTCCAACGAGTCTTGAACTCGAGACTTTTTGAATATGTAACCCTCGTTTTCAGCAATAAAACCAAATACCGCTAGTTTATATATTTTAAAATTAATAAATCCATCATTATATTTTTTTTAATTAATAAAATCAATAATTAAAGGCACTTCTTTATGTATATATATATATATATATATATTAAAGGCTCTTGGTTGTGATCCGAATCCAATGTTACTGAACACATCTGTGTACCACTTATAATTGATGCCGGCCGTTACTGCTTATCCTTTTGGCCATTTCTTATCAGTTAATTAAACAGTCCATCATTCAATGAAAGTCTGAAAGATGATAATTGAACACTGGTTCATGATAGTTGAAGATGAATCATCATCTCAGTTTATCATCCATGCTAAGCTTAAGTATAACCTGCTACTGATTAACCTCCTCATCAAGCTTTCTATTTGATCCTGATGACGCTACACAATCCCCCTTTCTACCACTACTACTACTACTAATACAACTACACTTCATCTTCTCTTTTCACTCTGTTTGTAAGTCATCTCCTTCCCATTTTCCATGATCAGGAAAGCAATACAACTCAAAGAATTCATACTTACATTGTCCATGTCCAAAAACCCAAAGACGCAGACCTTCTCATCGATGAAGAGCTGGAAAAATGGCACAAATCCTTTCTGCCCAACACTACTCTGGACTCTCGGGGAGCCCCGGTTAGTCTACTCCTATCACGATACGATAAGTGGCTTTGCAGCAAGGCTGACAAAAGAAGAAGTTAAAGCAATGGAATCAATGGAAGGATTCATTCAAGCACAACCAGATGAAGTGCTACCATTGCTTACTACATACACACCGGACTTTGTCGGCCTCAGCCAACGGAACGGGACATGGTATGATGATGGATATGGTAAGGGGATGGTCATCGGCATCCTTGACACCGGTATTGATCCTACTCACCCTTCCTTCTCTGATGAAGGCATGCCAATGCCACCGGTGAAGTGGAAGGGGACTTGTGATTCTAGAGTTGCTACCTGCAACAACAAGATCATCGGTGCAGCTGAATTTCTGCGGGGAAAGCCAGTGCCAACCGATATTGATGATAACGGGCATGGCACTCATGTGGCAAGCATTGCTGCGGGAAACTTCGTAGATAATGTCGATGTTCTTGGCAATGCTAAAGGCACAGCAGACGGTATGGCACCCAGAGCTCACTTGGCTATTTACAAAGTATGTACTAAAGACGGCTGTGCTGATAGTGATATACTTGCCGGAATAGACCAAGCCATCAGTGATAGAGTTGACGTTCTATCTGTCTCCATCGGTATCGGGTCTCGACCTTTCTATCAAGATAGCATCGCCATTGGTTCATTCGCAGCATTGAGACGGAAGATACTCACTTGCGCCGCAGCAGGCAATGCCGGGCCATCGGAGAATTCCATAGCTAATGATGCTCCATGGATCCTGACAGTAGGAGCAACCACAACAGATAGAAGAATCAAAGCAACATTGAAGCTTGGAAATGAAACAGAACTCATAGAAGGAGAAACAGCATACCAAGGTCCAATTACTGCAAACCTGACAATGTTGCCAATGGCTTTCCCAGGGTACCAAGGAGGAAACAATAACTGCCTCAATGAGACCTTCAATGGCATCAATGTCACAGGGATGCTTGTTCTATGCCTAAGTGGAGGCGATCTGTCACACATTGAAAAAGGGATGAATGTGAAGAAAGCTGGAGGTGCAGCCATGGTGGTACTAAATCAGGAGGAAGAAGGACTTACAACTCTCTCTGAAGCTCATGTTCTTCCTGCAATCCATGTTAACTACTCCAATGCACTGAAGATCATCTCCTTCTTCAATTCATCATTAGCAAAGAACTCCACAGCAATGGGAAGTATCTTCTACAATGGCACACAATTTGGTGCACTTTCGGCTCCAGCAGTTGCATCCTTTTCCTCAAGAGGACCAAGTTATAACAATGGTGGCATTCTCAAGCCAGACATTCTTGGTCCAGGAGTGAACATTCTTGGAGCATGGCCTAGTAAAGTTGGACCAGAGTCTCTTGGTTCATCCATGACATTCAACTTCCAGAGTGGTACATCAATGGCTGCAGCACATGTTGCAGGAATAGCGGCTCTGATTAAGAGCAGTATCCGAAGACATCGCCGCTATCCAAGCTCAATCAAATCAGCAATCATCACATCAGCCAAAAGTCTAGACCGGGAATGGAAACCAATCACTGATGAGCACAATGGCAACCCTTCGAAGATTTCAGCCATGGGAGCAGGACAAGTGAATCCATCAGGAGCAAGTGATCCAGGGCTTGTCTATCACCTTCATACACATTACTATGTTCGCTACCTTTGCAGTTTAGGATACACAGACGAACAGATCAGAGTAATCACACAGTATAGAGTTCAGTGTCTAAGAATGCGAGACTTCGGGCCTGAAAGATTGAATTACCCATCGATTTTAGTCACGCTCGGCATCCCGTCAAGGAAGGTCATTAGGCGTGTTGTGGAGAATGTCGGCGAGCCAAAATCAATCTACTACCCGCAATTTGAACTACCAGAAGGTGTTTCTGTGGAAGTTTACCCTAGTAGGCTTGAGTTTTCTAGTCAGTATGAGAAGCAATGGTATAATGTTGTTCTTAGTATCAGTAATAGCACAATTCTGGGGAGAGGTGATTTTGCAGAAGGGCAACTCTTATGGGTATCCCCAAGGCATGTGGTAAGGAGCCCTATCACTATCATATTCAACTAGAAAAACTATGCATCAGTGTATGTGGTCTTGATGTCATATCAAACGGAGTTTATTAAAACATACAATAAAAGTAATAATACACAATAAGAAGTATCGAAGATTCTAAATCTATTATTTCCTGACAAAAAAGCTCTGGTCAAGCCATGAAAATTTCTAATTTATATACACCATTGCATCCACACAAAGGGAGGGGCTTCGCCCTCAACTTAGGTTGCAAATGAACCAAGCTGCTCATGAGCTACTCGGAGCTCGGCTTGGAGAAAGCTCGCTCATTAAGTAAATGAGCCGAGCTCGAGCTTAACATTTGAGCACAAATTATTAAACGAGCCGAGCTCGAGCTCGAGCCACATGCTGCTCAGCTTGTTAAGGCTCGCGAGCCTGCTCGTTTCTCAAGCTCGTGAGTAGGCTTGCGAGTTTGCTCGTTTATCAAGCTTGTGAGCAGACCCACAAGCTTGATAAATGAGCTTGCTCACGAGCCTACTAAAAACTATGTTAAATAAACCTAAGAATAAACCTACTAGTCGCAAACCTGCTAAACAAGCTTGCTAAATGTGCTAAATGTGCATTTTTTTCTAAGTATAAATGGATTCATGTATTAAAAACAATGTATTAATAATAGTCATTATGATTTATTATTTTTTTTTAATTTTTTTTTTTTGAAGCCAAGCTTGAAAGCGAGCTCGAGCTTAAACTCGCTCGTTTTTATCATAAATGAGCTTCTTTCAAGCCAAACTTGAAGCGAGCTCGAGATCGGCTTTGCTTTTGTCATAAATGAGCTTCTTTCGAGCCTAGCTCGAAGTGAACTCGAAATCGGTCGCTTGTTATAAATGAGCTTCTTTTGAGCTAAGCTCGAAGAGAGCTCGAGCTTTAATTTTACCATTTTGAGCCAAGTTCAAGCTTACAAACATGAGCTCGAATCGAGCTCGGCCTGCAGCTAAGTTTGTCGAGCCGAGCTTCAACACTTCAAAGCTCGACTCAATTACACCCCTACCCCCAACACATCAAAAGAAAGAGATAAATTAAAGATGCATTCACAAACGTTTATTCTCTGATTTCATAGTAAAAGATTGCAATAGGATAAGTTCAACCAAAGGAGGCAAAAAACCGAATTCCATGATACAGTAACTCAAGAGGGAATATGCATTAAAATACGGTAAAGATTATCTGAGTCACCGAGTATTAAAAAGAAACGACGACATTGTGATGGGGCATAACACCATAACCCGCCTGTTTCATAAAGTATAAAAATAACCAAGTGTTTTTATCCAATTTTGATTTGTTTTGCGTTTTGTGTTTCCCTCATTAGAACCAGATTTGAATAGTGAACACTTCCCAAAACTCAGAATGCTGCCCACCCTGCTGCTGTGCTTGTTTTTGATCCAGACCCAGTTGAAGAAGGAAGAGTTCTCTGTAAAATCAACACATTCCATAAGCAGACAAATAAACCACAAAAGTTGAAACTTGAAGCTTAAACTCCTCCTAAGATAGAAGGCAGACAATGTAATAAACAAATTCAGATTAAAATGTGTAAGAAATACGATAAAAGCCTATTAGGCCACACAGAAAAGAAGCAATTTATAGATGTTCTCATAGTTCAAGCATTCAGCGGAAACTTAAAACTTAAATTACAGGAGCAAATAAAAATGAGAAAAAGCTGTCAATGTATTACTGAAAAAGCTCACTGAAATATTCTCTGTGGTCAGCTTTTAAAACCAGCTTGAAAGAGTAACAAAACCAAAACAAAGGAAATTTCTTGTTTCTAAAAGCGAGCATGCTCTTTGAGGTGTGTTGACAAGCCTTCACATACATAAGAAGAATTGAAAGTGTAAAAAAAATACCCTTTCAGAGATGCATACCTCAAGAGGGGAAAGATCTGATAAAGGATCAGCATTCCTTCTCACAGCTTCTTTCACATCTTTTAGCCCAACTCCAGGACTTGATGTCATTCTTTTCACAGCAGGATCATTAGGTGGTGGTGGGAGTGGAGACCTGATCTTACCTCCTCCACTGGGAGGGGGTGCAAGGAACTTGTTTGCCTTGTCTGAGCTTATGGTTCCACCAGATAAGCCTGCAGCAGAAAGCATACCGGTTCCACTAGATGGTTTGTTCTTAACATTAATCCGGATAGTTTCTCCTTCCTACAAATCAATACATTCAGAAAACAGTTGCTTCTTAGAAGCAATCAATCAACAGTTTAGGAAAACAAGGGCAGCAAACCAAGAAAACTGAACAATGTGAATGTACTCATGCTGCTCTTGACGTCCCTTTTTTTAAAACACGAAAATTTAGCTCATCATTCAATCAGATAGGCAACAAACAACAAGGAATGCACATTAAAAGCATCATGCATAGATCTTCAGTCACTTTAACAAGATGACAAAACAGATTATCACTTTTTCAGTAGTAAACATTTCAGTCATTTTAACAAGATGAGAAAACAGATTATCGCTTTTAAATGCAGTAGCAAATATTAAATCCAAGAGAACCATCAATCTCATACTGAAATGCTCGCCCGCACTAAGAAATACAAAGATGGTTCTAAAGTCTCAAACAAAAAGCAACCACAAAGTTTACAAAATTCAATATTTTTCAGCAGTTTCCTACTGATATCAATCATGATTTATATCACCGCATAAGAAACAAATCATTCTCAGTAACATGAACTGCCACCTGAACTCAAGCACTAGGCTATAAAGATGGAATTTTTTTCTTATCCCACACAATGTGAACATTTAAAATACAAACACGAGGAAAGAACGGAGAGGTACCTTCAGCCGGTGATTGACGGCGGGGTGAATATCGATATGAGTCTCTTCAGCAGCAAGGTCCCCAGCGGCAGCATCCTTATCAAGCTCCCTGCGGACATGCTTCTCATGATCGGAGAGGGCAACATTGAAGTCAAAGGCTTCGTTCCGCTCATTGAAGCCAAGCCCGATGAACGCGTGCTTGCCACGGCCGTCCTCTATGCGGAGGACAAAGTAACGGGAGGAATCGAGCGCAGGCTCAACAGCGGCGTCGCGGTTTCCAGGGAGGACAAAGCATGCGGCGAAGAGTTCACCGGACGAGGGGTCCTCGAGGCGGATCTCGCAGCGGTCGCGGCGGGAGACGACGCGGAGACGTCCAGTCCAGATCCGGTCGGACTGGAGCCACTCGCCGCACTTGTATCCGCCACTGGTGCTGCGTGGGGGAATCTTGTAGACAGTAACCTCGCGAACGACGAGGAGGGTGTGCTCCATCGACTCCTCCTCATCGACGACCTCCTCCACGGCGTCTCTGGTCGCCGGCGTCGACATCGAGAAGAGAGGGATCGAGATCTCAGAGCAGAGACAATGGGAATGAAAGAGCAGAGCGAAAGCGGAGCAAAGAGACGTGGGGTTGAAGAGAGAGAGAGAGAGCAATGAAAGGAAGCTAGTCAATGACCATTCTACCCCTATAAATGGCAGCTATTTGCGAACATGCACTCCATAGGTTTTTGTTTTATTTTTATTTTTATTTTTGTTTTTTTAAGTAACAACAAGCACTGTTAATCTTAATCCATAGCTGGAAGAAAAATATACAAGCTTAAACTCGAAACCTCTCAATCTCAATGCTAAATAGATATCATCGGACTTTGAATTAAATTTTATTTTTAAATAAATTCATAAAATAATAAAAATTTATGAGTCACAATTATTTTTAATAAATAAGTAATTTATTTATTTTTCTTAATAAAAAAATTGGAAGGGTTTTTGGATTTATAAATTTACTTAAAAAGTTATCTACTCAAAATGAAAACGCTCTTTCATTCTAGTTTATGTATACTAATTTTGTCACTGATGTTCTAATTTTGTAAGATTTTGTGAGTGGATAATTCTCATAAACTAGTACATACCTTGTATGTATAAACAGGAGGCATGATGAAGCTTAATCAGTGCTCTAAATATTCCATTTCAAAAGAAGCTCAAAAGTGAACATCAGGACAAGCCCATCCAAACCAATCAAAGCATCCGTGTCACCATGCTTTCAGAGTGTCCGATAAGGCAAGACAAAAAACAATAGTCTAAAAATAGATAGACTCAATAATGGAGCCAATTGGTTACCAATGATCAAATGGTCTAAATTATCTATTGATAACCAAATCCCCGTTAAAACCTTTCATAAATAGTAAAAATTCAGATTATGGATGTGAACACATTTATAAGAGTGCAAATAGTAATTGTGTTGACTCCGCCCTCATAAATAGTAATTGCGTTGACTCCGCCCTCATTTATTCCGTCAACACTTGTACACAGCCCTATCTTTCTTAGGCTGCTCATCTTGGCAAATATATATAATTGGGCCAATTGGTTTGAGACAAGCATCAGCAATGAAACAAAAAATATCTCATGCCTTCTGATCAAATTTCACATTTCATTCTGTCTGGCTAGACAGTGAAGTTAAAGATCAGCAGAGCAGCACTGCTTACTAGTTCTTCATAAAACGTCCTATGAATGGTCTTTATTGTTTTGCCTGATGAGCCAAACTATGCTGAGCATGAGAAATATAAAGAGAACTGGTGATTTACAAAGGAAAGAATAAATATACACAGGTGGTGGTGGTGGTGGTGGTGGTGGCTCGAAAAGGACTTGATCAGTCAGAAATAAACAACCCTCATAGGAACTCTTTAACCCTAGTAATTACACATGAACTAACATCTACGCCAGGAACTAACTTTGCTCGACCACTGTTGTTTGGATCATTGCACAAACACAGAGCTACCTCCGGCGCTGCTGCAGATGTTGTGCTTTCGCTATCCTATCAGCATACATGGGAAGGCCAATGATCTCACCTATCTCGTTTAGCAAAACCTCTTCAGTGATGTTGTCAGTGATACTCCTCATCACCTGCAGGTTGAGAAATCAGTATTTGCAAGTTTTTTTAGTAAGTTGTTCCTCAACATGTATAAGGGAAACATATCATTAATTACCTTTCGGTAAGTGTTGATGTCATTTGGTGTTGATTTATCAGTCCGGATACGCATGCATGTCCAGCTCCCATCCTCTGAATCCCATGAACACTCGATGATCTTTCCCGACAAAGATGCACTCTCATCTTCCTCTATTAAATTGAAATTTGTACTCATCAGATAATACATACATCATACTTAAAGACAAAGAATAACTAGAAGGAAAAAGGGCACTTTTTCATGTGGCTAATAACAAATGCCCCCTATCCACCAGTGTGCTGGTTGTAATTTTCTCCAATGTATGTGGAAATAATAGAGGAAAAATAAACCATTCATTCACCTTTAAATACAACCCTTGCTCCTTCCATAAGCTTCTTTCTGCCTCTTTCATTCAGAAATAGTAGCTCCCGACCGTCACTTCCAACCTACAGAAATTTCAAATCCTTGATCAAGGTCACAAAAACAAAGCCACCAAAATATCAAACAGAAGATCCTTATCAAGGGCTTATAATTCAAATGAAGCGACAGAATCAGGATCATATGAAAAATTAATGAACCTCAAATAGAAAGTCTACTGAGTTCAATTCTGGATATTTCCATTTCAGAAGTCCTTCATGGGTGCGAGGAACATATGGATCATCCCAGCCCTACAAATTGAAAGACAATATCAACATTAAGAAAATACGTAAAACTCTTGATGAGTACATAGCTACATCTTAGCTATGTATGAACCATTCATCTATCGATTTTTGTTGCTTCTAATAACATCGATGCAACCAAACTTTGTATAAAATAATCTCTTGAATTTTAAAAATATTGATTGAATAGTTATCATTTTAGAAATGATCCGGGAGTTAAAAGATACTGATTTGAGGAAGAGAGATCATATAAGAATATTAGAAATTCTAAGTCAACCAATTAGGTGCCATAGTGAGTTGGAGACAAACTTCCGAAGCCTAAAGATGGTAATGAAATCAAAAGCCAAACAAGAATGGTTGACATCAAATTGCTGTTTGAATAAATGCAAAGAAATAACTTAAATTTATATGACATATTATTTTAAGAAAAGAAAACTTGAGATTTATAATAAATTAACTTCATATAATGTTCGGGTTGTATATTTTTCCAATGCAGTTTCATTTCAATTATTTAATAATCATCAGTAAAACACTTCTACCCCTTGAGACACAAAGATCAATAAATCTGTCCTAAGTCACAAATCAAAATGCTATTATTAAATCATAAACCAAATAATAAATTGCTTTCAAAAAAAAAGTGGTGTTTGGTTGTGGGGTATGTCAGGTTATTCAACAACCTATAAGGCTATAACCAAACACTCAACTTTCAGCATAGGGTCATCCCACCAACTCCATTTACAAGATTAATTAATTGAAATAAATATATTCAGTAAATAATATTAAAAATATAGTTATATTAATAAATACACATCATTAATTAGAGAAATACAATTTTATTTGTAAATATTTTTTATATTAGTATTAACTAAATCAAATCTGAGTCAACTTCATATAAACTTTTTCACCTCAAACAAATTCAATTAACCAAACCCCAAACCCAATTTAACCGAACTTATCTCAGCCATGACCAAACACCATCAATGGTTTGGTCATAAGGCTGTTTCTTGAATCAAATTAGTCTAGTTAAGTGTCAGAGACAAAGAACCTGAAAAATGAGGCCATCAGCTGCATGTGAAAGCCGTGGAATGAACTCCCTCAGAAGCTTAGTAACAGTTGACAGCAACCAAAAGTCCTTCCTTCTGACCTGAGCAACTATATAAAATTAATAAACAGTTCAATTTCAACAAATATTAGATCTACCCAACAATGCATTTTTATCCTTTCATACTCCAAATGGCTCCATGTCATATCTGTATACAGGATTGAATCTGCTGTCACATTCAAACTGTTTCTTCTCCAGATTTCGAGGCCGAACTATTTCCTCTTCAAGCAATTTTCCAACGCTCAGAAAAAGGTAACTGCACCAATAGGTCTTAAAACAATTAATGGATAAAGGAGCAAGATACATAACAAAGAAGGCAAAATCAATTCAAGATCTTTGAAATTCTTCAAAAATATAAATAAAATTTAGGCACAAACCAGAAACACTAGAAAATAAAGAACTTAGTACAATGAATAGTGGATAAACTATCAAAAACTAACCTTTACAACAGAGTAGGAATTAAGAGCCACCAGATCATATGCCAGATATCTTCTCTTTAAACCTAAACCAGGTATTGTATCTATAATCATCTCCCCGTCAATCAAAGTCAAATTATGAAACCCCTAAAACAATAGCAAAACAAAACAATAATTAGATATTTATCCCATCATTTGTAATGACCACAAAAAAATTTTCCAAATCCAATGCTCCCGTATACTACCTCACTTGTCGTTGTACTCTTCAATGGAAATCGCATCTGGACCCGTCTAAAGCAAAAATTTCGGTCAATTAGGTAGCAACCATGTGTAGTTATTAGCATCATATATCTGGTCCCATCAGCTTTCCAGGTAGCGTAATAATAACGTTGGCGTAACAGTTGGAGATTGTCCCTGCAATAAGCAAGATGTTCATCATAATGACGACTGAAAAGCAAAAGCACAACCAACATGGAAAAGTGAGTGGAAATAATCAATCAACATGCAACAATTTTAATTCAGCTAAGTTGCATATCCACAAATCCACTGCAGAAACAAAGCCAAACTTGAAAATGTTTTCCTTGGCACATGAAAGGATAATACCATCAAAGAATGACATATCCAAGAAAGTAAAACACAGGGATCACTTTACAGAAAATCTTACAATGACACGTTTGGTTCACTTGTGAAAATTTCTAGAAATGAAACATGGACATGTTTGGTTCAATAAAATGTTTTCTGCAAATATGATATAATGAAGGGATTAAATTATGAAACTAACCCTAACCTCATCATATTTCTTTCCTACTTTGGTCTACACTACACAATAATCCTAACAGAAAAATTTGTAAAGTTATATATGCAATTTATCAATTTTTGTCCTCGGATGCAAATGAAGTTCTTTATAACAATATAATTAAACAATAAAATGAGTAGAATGTTAATTAGAATAAATCAGCAAATTTGATTAACTATCACAATATTTTATTCTAATTAAATAAAATTAAGCATTAGGATATAGTTTCTAATTAGACTAATATAATTAAAAATCAGGATTCTTGAGTAATAACAAATGTAAAATTAAAAATTAGATACATCACAGGTTTATACAAGGGCAGGTTTTGAAGCACTTTTGTGCAAAGGTTCTTAATTAACAGAAATCCTAAATTCCTTACTATTATTAATAGTATTATATTACCATAATTTATGAGAATTCAATGCCCATGGGTTTATTGATTCCCACCCATTTTAATATCTTGCATGAGCCACACATAGACTGTAACACATTTTCTAAAAACTCCTAAAAATCTTTCAAAGATTACATAAACCAAGCAAGCCCTCAAGCCATGTTTGGTTCATGAATTCCTAGCAGATGTTCAGGCGTTCTACATGAGTATACAACATATTAGCATTATGGAATGCTATTAAATTCCCAAGCATCTTCGATGCCCGTGGGTTTAACATTCTCATAAAATATAGGGATACGCAACTCACCTAAAAGTGGCAATTGTTAAATTCCCTATACAAGAGAAATGTAAACAATCACAAATGTCAACAACACCCTCACTTTTTCCCTCACTTCACTATTTCAAAATATTATTTTATCATTACACCTACACTATAGACTACACCCAAATAACCAAAATGTCCTCATTATCTTAAAATGACCAAAATACCGTTATTTTTTAAAAATGACTTGACCAAAATCACCAAAATGCCAGTACTTCTTAAATTACCCACATGTTGTTAAAACTTTTTTAAAATGGCAAAAATGTTTTCACCATATTAAAAATAACCATAATAGCCTTACCTTGTTAAAATTTCAAAAATGTCCTTGCATCCTTAATTTTTTGTGATTTACTAAAATATATGAAGAGGTAGTTTAGTCATTTTAATTTTTTCATAAAAAAACCTATAATTTTTTATTTAATTTTAGTCTTAAAACTTTATTTACTTATTTGTTTAGCTATTACTAGCTTATTTTACATATTTATATAGTGTATTATTTGTTTTATTATTATTCAAAAATTTTATACAAAACATAATTCTCATATTAACTGTCACATTTTTAGGCATCCATCCAACAAAGTAAACAGCTCAATATAATATACCGGCTAACATCCTAACAGGAAAAACAACTCAATATAACAAGCTCATCAAAGTAATCCCTACTTTTAATTTCCCACGCATGTGAATCCAAAGTAAAATCTGACACTACAAACCAAAGATGGCCTACCTACAAACATATTGATTTTTATGTTGGTCTAAGAAATGTTAAAACATAGCAATCTTGGAACAAGAATAATTGATAGCTAAGAAACCTATTGGCAAACAAACCTGTTGAGTGAGACTGGATGCGATCCCGGAAATTGAGCATTACCTCTCCCCTGTAGAATAAAAAGAAAACAATTTAAGATAATGAAGCAAACTACGTTAAATAGAACTCTTACACAACTGGTTAGAAATAATAAAAATAAAAAAGCATGTGAGAAACTACCCATGAGCACATCAAGGCAAACATAATCATGACATCAGCAAAAATTTCTTCAACAAAGGTAAACATCCACAAAAAAAAATTTTGAAGATCAAATAATTCAGGGGCAAAATCAAGTGATATGTGACAATTGATTGAGGATCTACTACCGGTAGGGGTAAATCAAGTAACTGGTAACAATAATGTCGCATGGCATCTTGTTGGTCATAAGGTATTGCATCTCCCAGAACATCATCATTTGTTATAACTTTGGATTCTGTCTCAACCTGCCATTGGAAAAGGATTTCCAGAGTTAGACAAACTTTTACAGTGTTAATCATTACAATAAACAGTATTTAACTCTATATCACAGACACAGGCGAAGCTAGCAACATTTTAAGACAACATCATAAGAAAGAACACCTAAAAAGAAAATACAGACCAAAAACATTAAAATAAAGAATATAAACTTCAATAGCACCTACATGCAAATGGCCTGCAGTATCACCATCATCATCACCGTCATCATCTTGCGCAGCTTCACCATTCAGATCAAGGTCAGAAGACCTTTTCCACTCCGGCGTTGGAGGACAAACCAAATTCTCAGGGTTTTCATGATAGAAAGTATATAATGCTTCAATATAATCCTGCTTGTATATTCCTGGAGGCCGTGCTTGAGAAAATGCATGTAATGCCTGAGGAGTAGCAAATAAAGAAACACCAACTGAGAACATAATATACTGATATACTATGACACAAGACAACCAATATGTTAAGGCTCTAAAGAAGCATACATCAGATACATGTGTCAGCTGCGTACGCATGAGGAAATGGACAATCATAAACCCAGTACGATTGTGCCCGTGCGTACAGTGGACAAGAACATACTTCTTTGAATGTTTTTGGCGAGAAAGGAACTGCATGACCTGAAACACAAAAGCATTTATTCGAAAAATAGCAATATAATTCAAAATTCTTATCTAAAGGATAGATCTGCTAGGGAAAACAGATCAATAAACCATTATTTCACTAGAATTTTAATATATTCAGGAATATGGCCTATGAATCATATAAGGTATCCAAATAAAAACCCCAAAAACTACATGAACAGCGTGTACAAAGTTAGTAAACCAATTTTTGGCACATTGTATCAAAATAGCAATGGTCTAAAAACTTAACTTAGACCATACATCAAGTTTTTGAAAAGTTAGCTGCATTAATAACAGCAATGAAATCTTAATCAACATATGATGAAAATTCATAAATAAATTAACAGAAATTTGCATATTTGTGCACTGAAATATTACCTCATAAACAAATATATTAACAGACTCATTATCTGGAACAGCATCCCGCCCCTTGCATGGGATCTATGGTAATAAAAGGAAATCAGATTCTCGAGGTTAAGAAATTGTAAACATCTGCTCAGCAAAGAGCAAGAAGAAAAGGCAAATTTAACCTCACCTTAACATGCTTAATACCTTGTTTTGTCCATTCTGATGGTGAATAGTAACGGGAAGTATTTGTGAGATCAACAACCAAACCAAGCTGGAAAAAAGAAAGCCACCAGTAAAGGTTTTAAAAAATAAAACAACAAACCTTCATGAAGAATAGCACATAATAGCCAGGAAACTAATAATAAATCCTCATATTCAGATTTTAAAGCCTGAAGATGATTATTTAAACACTCATTACGTTACAAATTTTATAACTTAGTAATATGCAGATGTAACCAAAATCTCAATACTTAATGGGCCATCAAAAAAAGGACTTAAAATCCTCTATGAAGCAGAATACATTTGAATCTAGGTCTTTCAAGTTTCTAATGATGCTATAAATAAAAGCATCTAACAAATAGTAAATTTGTTTCTTATCAACAACTCCAAATCAACTTAGCAGAATTTTGACATAAAGAGAGAATTAAATAAACAAACAATAAACACTGGCAAACACACTTACATCACGCCCTGCTCTTCTTTGGCTATTAACCACTTGCTTTGAAGAATATCTTCTGCCAGGAGGTATACAGTCATTAAAACTCTCATCTAAAGGAACTTTAGAAGGAACAATAAGACTTATGCATTGGCCAGCTGATGGGCAATCCAACCAACCTGGGATATTCAATAAAAATAGATAATCAAATTCTTTTGTATTATATCCTCAAAGTAGTTCAAAGATAACTAAGCAAATGGAAAGCAGAGTTTACCAATTTAAATATGAATCATTGCAGCAATCCAAGGCACAAAAGCATCCCTTTATCTTAAAAGTATGAACAAACTGACATAACAAGTTTAAACTCTTCATTTAAATTAAAAGGAATTATAATCTTAAAGTTTTAGCTGGCAACTTCATATGCCACATATTCCATTTACTTTCATGCAGCGCTTCAAGCTGCTACATTTTTTGCATCACATGGCATACAAATTTCGAATTGTAAAAAATATTCTTTTTAAAAATGATATACTAACTAGCATGAAGATTAACAAGACATTTATGACCACACAGTAATTTCGATGTATCTATAAGCCAGTGTTTTATGACTTTCCCAGAATCAGAATACCCATAACACATTACGCATGTACTTGCCACTAAAAGGTATAACCGCATGACATTGAGTCCCCATTTGGTTCGAGGGAGTGATCTCAATGCATTGAGATCACTCCTTTTTTTGGTACATGCTCACATTTAGGTATGCATCAAATTACTTGGGAAAAACATGGGAAGGAGTAGATGCCCCTCAAACCCTACATGATGGTTCCCCCAAAATTGGCGGGTTTAGACAATCCTGATTAATGAACTTACATTTTACCCCTAACAAATGCAAAAATTACATAATTATATATTCCCATGCCCTAACAAATCCCTACCTCATCAAGGAGGAGAGCCCATTCATCAGCAGCGGTAGCATAATTAATTTTTATATAAAAATAATTAATTTTTTTTATTATAAATATCCCAAGTAATAAACATTTCAATTGGATAATATTTACAATGAATTTAGAAATTTTATCAATTCTTAAATTGATAATTATATTTTTTATGAAAAAGATTAAATTTTAATTATAAATATCTCAAATAATATATATTTCAAATGGATAATATTTATAATGAATTTATAAATTTTATTCGTTCTTAATTTGATAATTATTTTTTTATATAAAAATGATTAAATTGTATTTTATAAAACAAAATATTTAAAGGGTACAAAAGTCATTTAATCACATCTCCCCCTCTTAACTTTCCCATTCCCATTTTGTATTCTCTCCAGCCAATCATTACTTTTGTTCTCATCGCCAATCCTACATCCATATTCCCATCCCCATCCCCATCCTCAACCATCTCATCCATCTCCAACTAGGGAACCAAACAGGGCCTGAATCTAATCCTCAGGAGGTATAAAGTGTATAAATAGTGTACAAATGAACTGAATTTTTAGCTACCCTCGACATTCAGTCAGTAAATTTGCTCTCTTTCGATCAAAGTTCACAATAGACATAATCAGCTCATCTATATATTACAGTAATGGCAAGATATAATAGACCGACTATAAAAATCATTAAATCAAAATACAAGAATTGAAATAAGCCAAGTGAGATAATGACCAGCAAGTATGTGTTTCATGGTCATTAGCATAACTTAGTCTGTAACAAAAGACAAGATACAGTTTATTGGAGTAAATATATGAAAACACTAGGATGGATCTTGACAGAACATGGAAAAAGCATTGCATTCAATCAACTCCTATAACAAAGAATAATACAATAGAAAATATGGTTGCAGGACCAACCAAGTATTAATAACAAAATACACAATGCCACATACCCTGAGGTAGTTGCTTGACTCGTCTATAGGAGCTAGTGCTTCTTTGAGGAATATAATCATTCTTGAATTGTTGTGAAGCCCTTTTTTGTCCATCATCTGGGTTCTCTCTTTTCAGACGGCGACGTCTTTCTTCACGTTCCTATTACAAAATTACAAGTGTGTATAAGTAATTTATAGGAGTTTGACTAGACATACATAACTATCTATAGAGAACCATTATCTGTGTAAACAGCAAGAAAGGAGACGATTAAGCACCTGCCAATTCCAAAGAAGCAAGAAAAGTTATAATAGTCAAACTATAAGAAGATAAATGCATGATGGCAAGCAAAGGCCTGCATAATGGTCCCTGAGTTGTACACAATAGTCTGAAGTGGAAAATAAAAACAAAACCAAAAAAAAATAGAGACAACACAACTGGTTGTTTGAGGTGAAAAAACAAACAATTGGTTAAATGCAACTTTACCTCAAAAGAAGTCATGGCCATTTCACTTAAAAATCATTTAGTCAACTGTGAGTTCATGATGCATATTGGTAAGGTGGATTGCATCTTCTTCAATAACACAAATTATAGTTTAGGCAAAAATAAAAAAATAAAAATAAAAATAAAAATAAAAAAATCCTCAAAACAACAACTTTTGGTTTGGGGTATGCACACAAGTCTTTGAAGCATTCAGTTGTTTAAGTTCAAATAACAATCAGAAGTACAGCGCAATTTATCTTTGCAACAGCACTTACAGTAAAAGCTTTAGATTGTGATTAAGAAACAAGCCAAGTGTTAACAAGTTAAGAAAGGTGTTTACTCTGCGAAGGAGTTCCACAGATGATTCATAGTGCCCTTCCTCAATAACACCATCCACAGCATGTTCTTCAAGAGGTTGCTCATCTTCTTCTGGCAAAGGTGACGCATTTAAATCCATAGAGATAATCATCCAACATCCACCAAAGCATAAACCTCCAGGTTCCTTTATAAGATAACAACTAGTAACAAAGAAGACACACATCAAATTCAAAGCAAGGACACTGATAATGTTAGCATGTAAAAGTTACAATAAAAGAACAAGGAGGGAACAAAATTAACAAGATAAATTGCAAATATATGATGAAAAGAGTGCATAAGTCCCAAGAAATCTAACAAAAGAACGCCAAAACAAGATATCACAACTAATTTATGAACATCATGTTCTACAAAGTACGTAAATTTAACTTAGGAAAAATAAATTGGTTCCTCTTATTATCATTTACATGATAGTTCAATTTATAATGCATCCATCAATTGTTATCATGAGCCAATCAATTCAAAAACTCCGAAAATTTAATTTCCTTTATAGCTGTTTTTAGTGGCACTATAGAAAATTGATTAGTACTCTAATCTTCTATGCAATTCTGCCAATATACTTTAGCTTTTATGGACTTCATTTATTCGATTAGAGATTGATCCCCACACCAAGCTTCAATTTTGCTGGTCGTGACCCATCATAGTTTTATGAGTATTGTCTGTCTCTAAAATACATAATTATCTATCTAATCAAGATTAACAACCTAGACAGAATATATATGTTGATCAAGATGCTACAGTGTTAGATATTTGGAAACCACAGGTGCTGGAACTCCACCAACAGCCCTGACTTAATATACATGACTCTGACAACAAAAAGAATATAAAATTCATTGAAAACTAAAGAAAAATGAAAAAACCCAGAACAAGAAATAGCAAGACAAAGAAACCAACCAAAGCAAGCAAGCAAGCAAGCTCCATGATCAATCCAACAATTCCCCGCAAATAATAAACCACAAATCCAAAGACATAACTCACCCGAAGCTTATTTCCTCACAAAATTCAAGAATCAAACGATTCCTTCAAACAACCTAGGGCTTAGGGTTTGGGCTTATCTCAGAAATGAATCAAAAATTCAAGAAAACAAACAACAAAAAATCCCCACCTTCACTCGCAGAGCTCGAAATCCGACGCCGTGAGCCGGAGCAGGAGAAGAAGTAGACGATCGAACATCGGAGTGAAAAAAAAACTAGAGGAAACGCAAGCGAGCACAGACTATCAAGCTTGGGAGTGGACAAAGACAAAGGACAGCATGGCTACGCTTGGGATATCAAGCTAAGGTTGCCACGATGGCCGAGCTCCGGCGCCGGCAGCAGCGGAGTGGCCGGAGACGGGAGAGCGAGAGAGAGAGAGAGAGAGAGAGAGAGAAGAGGACAAGAGACTCACAAGCGCACGTTCCCGCTTTAGAAGTCAGTGTTCGGGTCCGATGTAAATGAGCTTTTAACGGGTTATCGGGTTATCGGATCTTTTAACCCTTTTCGGATTCGGATCTGTTTGATGGTATGTCCGACAATAAAGAGTGTAATTACTGTTATAGCCCTTGATAAACACATATTTACTTATGTTTGTAATAAGATAAATTTTTGTGTTATATAATATATTTTACCACTCTCACCACAAGTTTTAAGTGACATAACATTAAAATAACCAAATTACACATCATATTTATGATAATACTTTTGGCCTTACCATAAATCATGTGAAAATTTCAGTTTAATTATTAAAAAGAGTTTTTATTGTCAAAACTCTAAAAATACAAAATTTAATCGATAGTTAAAAATTCAAAAAACCTAATCGCCCTTGTTGAATGATTCATCTCTGGATAAATGTCTTTTAAAAGTTACTTATATTTTTTATTTAATTGACAGTCCATTTCTATTTGTCTGATTTTTTTTATGAGCCATGTATCCTAACTTTATACAATAATTGAGTTGTGTTTTTCTTCATCCATTTGATTTTTTTTTCATACAAATAATTTATGCATTTTTTTATTAAAAAAAGTAATCGTTTTATCAATTAGAATTGTTTTTTAAACATAAACGGCTAAGATGTGGCTTGTCCATATTGTCAAATAATAAAAACCTATTATTAAGAGTTGAATAATGGGCATCAATGTCACTTTTTTATGAATATAAACGATCTAAACAAGATCTTGAACCCGGATGTACAGATATATGACATTATGAGAGTAGTATAAGAATCCCGATGAAGCTGTATTTAACAAGATCTGTAAAACAGTTGGGGGAGAGATTTGAACCCATGACCTCCCCTTACACTTTGATGTCATACCATTGGGCCTATTATTAAGAGTGCATCTTCATTTTAAACTATGTTTTCTTTTTTTGAGAATTTTTTTTCATATAAAAAAGTATTCTCATTTTAATTAATTCATTCTTTTTCAAACAATTACCAACAGGCAGTGTATTATTATCTAGATGGATGATTAATTATAACCATTTTTTAAATAAAAAAATAGTATTTTAAATTTATTTATTTTTAATTAAAGCTTAAACATTCAAGTTTAAAAACAAAAATTGATTATATTGATATTCACTTACTAGATTTTGACCATGATAATTATAATTATTTTGATTTATATTTTGTATATGTGATCATTTGTATTTATTTTTACAATTATTTTGACTTTTATACAATTTTTGTTAAAAAAAAATAAAATAAAATAAAATAAAAAAAACATCATGAATAAAAAGTATAATTAAATTAGATTACATATTTATGATATAAATTACAAAATTTGTGACCAATTAATTCCCTACAATTAATAATTATATTAAAAAGGGAAAGAATCAAAAAATAAATAAATAATAATAATAAATAAATAAATAAAAGAGCTCCCCAAATTCAAAAATTTTCAAATTCAAATCATCCCCAAATTTCCAGCTCCCACCCGCTCCAAAATCCCCAAAATCTCGCCCCAAAACCTTCAAATCAAAACCAATCCAAAAGAGTAGAAAAAAAACCCTAGAAAATGGCGTCCCGCCTCAAGGATCGCGGCGGGGGCGGGGGAAAGATCATGGCGGCGAAGCCCCAGAAGCCCCTCGCCCTCGCCGATGGCACTCCCAAAGAGAAGAGCAGCACCATGAGGAGGACGCCTATCTCTGGCAAGGAGAACCAGGCCGGGCTCCGATGGTCGACTTCATCGTTGCTGAGAGGTAAGCCCTTGAATTCCTCTTCGGAGATGTCGAAGTTGGTGTCTGGATCTCGGGTTGAGAGGAGGAGTGTTAGCAGACCTAGGGGAGCGGATAAAGATGGGAGTTTGGGGGTTATGTCTAGGGTTTCGGAGGATCGGAAGGTTGTTGGGGTGTTGGGGGCGCAAGCTGGGAGGAGTAGTGGTAGGATTTCGGATGGGAGTTTGGGGAGGAGTGTGAGGAAAGATGGGAGCTTGAGTGTTGTTTCGAAGGAATTTGGTAAAAAAGACAGCGCTTTTGATTCAAATCGAAAATTTAGAGATGTGAATCCGGGGAAAATTGGCAATAAGGTTGTAGATCCTGTGGCTGTGCTGGCTTTGAAGGATTCTTCTAAGAAAAGTGGTTTTGAATCCACTCTGAAATCATCTGGTCGGAAATCTATCAGTGGTGTTAGGGTTTTCGGATCACCAGAGAAGTGAAGCTCCTCCTTTGGCTGCAGAAAGAATGAAAGGAGATAAGGGTGGAATGATAACAGTTTGTATTAGCAAGGATCAAGCTACCTCCAAACGTATAGATCGAAAGGCTTCAAATGATAGCAAGGGTTTGAATCCTATACCCAATCTTGGTGTTGCAATGAAGGATGAAGAGAAAGGATTTGAAAGCAGAAAGCAAAGAAGAAGAATCCGGAGGAACTGTTATTAGAGTCATGGAAAAGTGTGAAGACATTCTGCGTGTTGATGTTCAGGATAAGAAGCAGAAGTGTGGAATGGTCACAGATGGCATTAAGGTTTTTGAGAATTTGAATGAAAAAAAGCTCGATGGAGAAAAAGCAAAGGGTATTCAGGTTTTCGACAAGTACCCTAGCAAGCTCCATGAGAAGCTTGCTCTGTTAGAAGGGAAAGTTCAGAAGATTGCATCGGAGATCAAAAGAACAAAGGAGATGCTGGATCTGAATAAGCAGGATGAGTCCAAACTCATTCTTTCTGACATTCAGACCAAAATCACTGGACTTGAGAAAGCTGTGGGTCAGGTGATGGATGGGGCTACTCAAGGTGAAGCTAGTTCAACTAAATTAAATTTAGGTGACGTTTTACAAATTAAGCATGTGGTGAATGCCGCTGAATCAAAACATTCTTCCAAAGGATTGAATCATGAGCAGTTAGAAGCAAGGTTTTTCCCGCATCACAAGCTGCTTAGAACACGAACATCACTGAGTTCTGCAGGAGAGGAAGATGGAGGCACAAATCCAATTTCATTGAACAACAGTTCTTCGAAGACAGAAGGTGGGTCAGTGAGCCCCATTGATGAAAACCCCATTGCAATAGAGTTTTTGGCTTCTCTTACTGGAGACCGGCAATCAGATTCCTCCACAGTTCGTGAATTAGCTATGGAGAAGACAGATTCTTCCTCAGTTCAGCAGGTTTCAGAGAAGGTGATCAGTGTCTATAAGAATGAGGATAGTTCTTTGATGGCTAATGAGAAGCTCGATGAATTTGATGAGCAAGAGAATAAGCCTGTGATGATCCTACAGGAGGAGACTGAGGAATCTAGTACAAATGAACTATTTGAGATAGGCTGCAAGACCTCAACTGGCGGGTGGTTTGTTTCTGAAGGGGAAGCTGTTCTTTTGGCGCATGATGATGGTTCTTGTTCTTATTATGATATAGCAAACTGTGAGGTGCACTTTTTTTTAACATTGTTTTAATTATCTTTTGAGCCTTATTTTACTGTGTGGTCATTTTTTTTAGTAATCTGGTAACTTAGATTGTTAGATGACTAGCATTTTGTGAGAGTTTACCCACTTTGAATTGTTGGAGCCTTTTTAAATAACATTTTCCATTTCATTCCATTCATCTGACAGTTGATGGAAATCATATTCCTGCCATGATTTAGATCTTTTTCACGCATCAATTCACTCATGTAAGTTATGAACTGATTATTCACTTGCATCATATTTCTATACTTCAGGAGAAATCTTTATACAAGCCTCCTGTAGGAGTGTCAAACAACTTATGGGGTGACTGTTGGCTGGTGCGAGCCCCTGGTGCAGATGGCTGTTCCGGAAAATACATTATTGCGGCATCAGCAGGGAATACTTTGGACAATGGCTTCTGCTCATGGGATTTCTATACTAAACGTGTTCAAGCATTTAAAGCAGAGGATGGAAGTCCTAATCCGGTCTCGATCTCAACATCCAGGGTGGCTCTTGCACCTGTGTCCAATGTGTCTATGCAAAGAAGAAGTACTTCATGTTTGACATCATCCATTGAGGGTCGGCAATGGTGGTACAGGCCCTGTGGACCACTCTTACTTTCAACAGCTAGTCGACAGAAGGTTGTTAGTGCTCACGATATTCGTGATGGTGATCTCGTGATGAAATGGGAAGTCAATAGCCCGGTGGTGGGCATGGAGTACACTAGTCCTCTGCAATGGAGAAGCAGAGGGAAGGTTATTATAGCAGAAACAGAAGCAATTAGTCTTTGGGATGTCAACTCACTCAACCCGCAACCGTTGTTATCTGTTCCTTTTGCGGGGAAAAAGGTCTATGCTCTCCATGTGAACAACACCGATGCAGAACTGGGTGGAGGTGTTCGCCAGAGGTGATATATCCTTCTGCTCGTGTCTCTTAAATTTCACTCTTCTACAATTTGATAAGCAACTGAGGATTATGATTTGCAAATCTTTGGTTTGTATAGCAGTATAATTTACCAGCTTAGTGAAATTTATTAGCTTCTTGTTGGTAGCCACTCAAGAACTGTTAAAAACCTTCAAGGAGTGAAACATTAACCTGAATCTAGTGAAAAATTCAATTAGTTATCATGGGAAGTACCACTGTCTTGTAGTACATTCCAATCTTGTTTATGTTGAGAACTTGGAAACATTTCTGCTTTTGATCTGCTTACCCTTCTTTTGTTTGAACGCAGAGTGAGTTCATCTGAAGCTGAAGGACATGATGGCGTGTTCTGCAATCAAGAAAGTGTCAATGTGTTTGATTTCCGTCTTCCATCTGGCATTGGCCTTAAAATTTCCCGGTATGGAGGCAACGGCCACTCAATCTTCTCCCGTGGAGACTCCATTTTTCGTTGGTAGCACAGAAGCAAGACTTCCAGTGAGGAGCAACCTCCGGTCAAGCCTGCAACAGTTCTCACTGCGCAAAGGAAACCTCATTGCAACATATGCTCTTCCAGAATCCAACTCACACTATCATCACTCATCCATAACTCAAGTATGGGGCAACTCCAATCTGGCCATGGGCATATCTGGCATGGGCTTGTTTGTATTTGATACTCTTCAAGACGAATCTAAGCAATCAACCCGCATCGATCATAACAACATAGTGCAAGCAAAGGAGACCATTGGCCCGGACAATCTATACCGCCCAACTTTTGATTATTCAGGATCAAGAGCACTCATTATATCAAGAGATCGACCCGCAATGTGGAAGTATTTGTTGTAGCTTATCTCAAGCTTCAATTAGGTGTTAAATCAATTCTCTAATATTTATGTTATGGTTGTTTCTTTCTGTAATTTTGTGCCTGTTTATGTTGTTATTCAGACATCAAGCTCTTGTTCTTTGGAGGTTTGTTATGTATAACTTAAAAGGAAATTGCAATCAATGCAATTCATATCAGTGTGTGTTTGGAACATGGTTGTGTTCATTTTTCAAGTTTTTATGTACATCAGAGTTAGTCTGAACCTTCGATGTGTTACTTATTGTTCTGAGAACAATATGAAGAAGATCTCTATGTATTAATTTTTTTTTTTTACAAAAAAATACAAGGATGTGCGCGGAGTTAATGTCTCATGTGAGTTTTTTTCAAACCTAGTGGCTTTGGTCTATGTATCAATTTTATATGTTCATGTATTGTCACAATTTTCTTGTTTTGCCGGCAGCGCCGCAGCGGTGAGAAAAAGTCATCAGTTATCTATTTGTCCTATAAAAGACAAAATATATATATATATATATATTTGCATAAATGCCCCTGTAAAAAGTGTATTATTGTGTAAACACCCTTGTAAAAATCATTTGTGTACCCTGATGCTAACTGAAATATTTCAAAGAAAATATTATTTTACCGCCATTTTTCCTTTTATTATTATGTTATTATAAAAGAAAAGATGAGAATGAAATAGTATTTTTAAAAATATTCTCTTTTATTATTTATAAATATTAATGTTCCTCGGATATGGTTTTATAAGAAAATAAACGTAATTAATTGAAGCATGGCAACTAATTTCCATATAAAATATTCCTCTTTGTTCAAGTGCAAATTGTGCAATGAAGAAACAACAATATCAATATCATGCTCACATCAATTGCACTTATTTTATTTTAAAATCTGTTTGTTATTCACTCAAGTGTACATAAAATAATAAATTAATCTTCTAAAAAATTTCGCCAAGTCAACAAATACCAAATATTAATTATCAAGTTTTACAGGGTCATATCAGCGGAAAACAACCCAATAATTTATTAATTTTAAATTAAATACTACGGTTTCCATACATTCTATAATATATATATATATAATCTATTTATAATATATATATATATATATACTAATTACTATATATATTCCTTAACACTAGGCTACAAACACTCTATTTAAAGTTAATAAATTAGGGATATGTACTGATATGGAGCGTATTCACAAGCTAAATAATATAGTGCTCTTATTTTTCAATCTCGAGTCTCCCCGAAATAAGAATAATATCCAATGAATGAGATTGGTAATCTATTTTCTATTCATTAAAGTGCATATTAATAAATAAATTAAATTAATTTTTTTAAAAAAAAAAATCTAAGTCAACAAATACCAAATATTAATTATCAAGTTGTACAGGGTCCGATCAGCAGAAAACAACCCAATAATTTATTAATTTTAAATTAAATAATATATATATATATATATATTATAAAAAAATTTATAATATTTATCTAAACCAAAAATTTAAACTACTCTTAACAAATCCAAAATTAAAGATAAATACAAAAAAAAAAACATATATATATATATATATATATATATATATATCCTCTGTTTTATATGTTCAGAGAAAACAAATCCAAACTCTTGAAAACTTCATAAAAAAGACCAGACTTTTTCAAAGCAAAGAAGTGGAAACAATGGAGGAGATGATGAAGAAGAGAGAGGAGCAAGTGCAAGGCCACCCTCTCTTAAGAGGAAGAAGCATCACAGAGAGCACTGTCTTCAACCATGGCTTCTCAGCACCTCAACTTCAATCACTCTCAGCCATGTGTGAAGCTTTCATCCCTTCTTTGCCAGACATGGCTGCCCATGTTAGTAGTGGCAAGGAGGAATCACTTTGCAAGAACATTCAAGCTTTCTATTTGGCTTCTGCTTCTCAGGCTCCAATCCCTGATATGGTATTTCTCCTCTTTTTGTTTGTCTTTGTTATGAATTTTTTTTCAATGCTGTTGTTTATGATGAAAGTTATTCAATTTCTTCTGATAATCAGAGTTTCATCACTATTTACACTTGTTTTGTTCTATGATTTTTAGTGTTGTATGATTTTCATTGCACTCAAGGTTCTTGTTTAATTGCTTCATAGAGAGTTTCATCACTGTATTCAATTCTATGATTTTCAGTGTTGTTAATTTGGTCATTAAATTAGTGTCTGTAAATTTTTTAAAAGTTATTCACTTGATTGCTGAGATTAAATTTAAATTATGAGGACAGGTTGCAGAGATGTTGGAGAAGAGATCAATTTCAGAAGGTTTAGTTTTGGTGAAGATTGTTCTATGGCTTTCTATCAACAAGATTAGGAACACTTGTCCTTTGTGGCACTCTGAGCTTGCACAGAGGGTTCCCATTCATTAATAAATTCTCAGACATGAGTTTGGATAAGAGAGAAGAGGTCCTGAAGAGATGGACAAAGGGCAAGTGCTTCAAAACTCTTAGAATGGTCTTTCTCATGGTCAAAATCATCTGCTTCTTTGTTTTCTTCTCTATGGTAATTGATTCTTCTCCCACAAAACTCTTTACAAAATTTTTCATTTTCCGTATTTTTGGTTGTGTGTGCTTGTGATGAGAAACATGAAATTACTGAATTATGTGAAAAGTGAAAGTATTGAACATGCCAATGAAATGAGACATTCTTAAATTGCAAATCAATCTGTTTGTCTTTGTTGTACACATACCAATTGAATGATCAACTGTCAGTGCCGGCCTAATATATATTCCTTGGACATGTGGTACAGTTTTAATTATGATGAGTTCGAAACAAAGGAAAAATCTTCTGAGAAGCCTATGTCTGAATGCAACTATTCATTATGATGATTATGAATTGATTTTTCGCTTAATTATACCATCTAGATGAGATGTCAGGGAAAAAAACAGAAAGAAAAGTTCAATCCAATTGGTACTTTTGGAGAAAGAAAAACAATCCAATTGCCATCTGTGGTTATTCAATTAAGTCAACATGCAAATTGAAAATTCAAGAAGTTTGATTGTGACTTTTCTAGATTTGTTGGCACCTAATTGGCTTTGTTCAGTGACTTTTGTGTTTCTGCTTTGTTTATGGCTCCCATACATAAATCAATGATGGTAGAGTTGATTTTATAAATTTCTTTTATAGAATTATAACACATAAAATAATTTCCTGATGTCTTAGTTTTATATATACACTTGATTCTTGTTGATATAAAGAGAAAATAAACTAGAATCATAATGCATTCAAGAAAGCATCTGACATGATTTTGCAAACTCCTTCAAATGCAGACTAATGAACATTCAGAAAATCCATCATGGAAAGCAATTGGATACTACTTACCAACAACATCAAAGAAGACATCAGAAACACAAGAACGACGGGAAAGACCTCTTGAGAAAGGAATTATAGAAAGTATTAACCAAACAAATTCATCGCTCTTTGAATCTCTCACTGAAAAGGGCCTCAAAGTGACAGAAAACTCTAATGAGAATTTATACAGAATTGAATGTGATGTAGTGATCGTCGGATCAGGCTGCGGTGGTGGAGTTGCTGCTGCTGTGCTTGCAAGTAAAGGTCACAAAGTAGTTGTTATAGAAAAAGGCAATTACTTCACATCTGATGACTATACATCCATAGAAGGCCCTTCACTGGATCAACTGTATGAATGTGGTGGTAAATTTCAGTAGTCTTGATGGCAAAATGATGCTTATGGCTGGTACTGCAGTAGGAGGAGGCTCGGCGGTTAACTGGTCAGCTTGCATTCGGACACCGGGCCATGTTCTTAAGGAATGGTCTGAAGAACATCATCTCCGGCTTTTCAGTAGCTCAGACTATACATCAGCAATGGATGCAGTGTGTCAAAGGATTGGAGTCACTGAACGTTGCACAGAAGAAGGGTTTCAGAACAAAATTCTTCGAAAAGGATGTGAGAATCTCGGTCTCGATGTAGAATCAGTGCCGAGAAACTGTCCAGAGAATCATTACTGTGGTGCTTGTTGCTTTGGTTGCCGTACCGGAGAGAAACAGGGAACTGATACGACTTGGCTAGTTGATGCAGTTAACAATGGTACAGTAATCATCACAGGATGCAAAGCCGAAAAGCTTCTGTTAGAGAAGAATAGCACATCCGGGGATTCAAAGAAAATGAAATGTGTAGGATTGTTTGCGAGTTTTTCAAGTAATGCAGTGACGAAAAAATTGGAAGTAAGATCGAAGATAACAATTTCGGCTTGTGGCTCACTGTTTACTCCGACGTTGCTAATGGCGAGCGGGTTAAAGAATTCGAACATTGGCAAGAATCTTCATCTTCATCCTGTCATATTTGCATGGGGATACTTTCCAGACAAAGTATCAGAAATTGAAGGCAGAGTATTTGAAGGTGGGATCATAACATCACTGCATAAAGTAGCAAATGGAAGAGCCATTATAGAGGCACCATCAGTTGGTCCTGCTTCATTTGCTTCGATATTTCCATGGAATTCAGGAAGGGACATGAAAGAAATGATGCTGAAATACAGTAGAACTGCGCATTTGTTTGCGCTTGTTAGAGATCAAGGTTCAGGATCAGTGCGAGGCGAAGGGAGGATAAGCTATGCATTCGACAAGTTCGACGAGGAAAACTTGGTTGTAGGACTAAGGACAGCACTTAGAATACTAGTTGCTGCCGGAGCAGTGGAAGTAGGGTACTTACCGAAGTGATGGACAGAGGATGAAATGCAAAGGGATTAAAGAGGAGGAGTTGGAGGAGTTCTTGGATGGTGTAGTTTGTGCCGGGGGACCGAAGTCGGGAGAGGAGTTATGGAGTATGTATCCTACAGCTCATCAAATGGGGAGTTGTAGAATGGGTGTTAGTGAAGAGAAGGGTGGTGTCGATGAGAATGGAGAGAGTTGGGAGGCAAAGGGATTGTTTGTTTGTGATGGGAGCTTGTTTCCTACTGCACTTGGAGTGAATCCTATGATCACAATTCAATCCATTGCTTACTGTCTTTCTAACAAGATTGCAGAATCTTTGCAGAGTGAAAGCATTTGATGTTTACCTGTTTGCTGGAGTTCATTTCCGATTGCCGAATAATTTATGATGATGTTCTTCACTTCCTATGGAAATATAAGAAAACTGAATGATTCTTTTAACAAAATCAAGGTCCAGTGTAGCTGAATTACAATAAAGGAAAACTGAGAAAAATACAGCCAGTCCTGTTCTTTGGAAGAGAAAAAATTTGGTTATCTGTTTTATTGTCTGTTTGTCAACTCCAAGTTGAATGTATCTGCCAATGGATCATCATTCATTGGGTTTCTTTTCAGCCAAATAAAAAGGGAAATCAAGGTATTATGCGTCTACTGTGATGATGCTTTCACTGCCTTCTCTGCGGCGTCATCCAAATCTTCGGCTGTAATCAAAGTCATCCCGCTCTCCTACGGGTTCATGGCGCTAATATTAGCTCTTATATTAACTAGATTTTTAAAAAACTAATCATTTTTTAAGTGTATGTACCTTGAGAATTCGCTTCCCTTGATCGACATTGGTACCTTCCAGACGAACAATAACTGGTACTTTTAATGAAACCTGAGAATAGAGCACAAAACCAATAAATTTTGGGGGTGTCTTCTTTATATTCAGAAATAATCTTATTGAATTTAACACATTTCGTAATTCTGCAGCATCTAGTTATGTATAATATCTAATCCAAAGTAAAAAAACACAATGTACCTGCTTCGCAGCATTGACGATTCCACTTGCAATGACATCACATTTCATAATTCCTCCAAAAATGTTGACCAAAATTGCCTTGACCTTATCATCAGCCGTTAATATTTTAAATGCTTCGACCACCTGAGCTTGGTATTTTAAACAATACGCAAGAATAAGAAAATTTCAGTATAATAGCAGACAGGAGCAAATCAACACTAAAAATAATAGAAAATTCTTTAAAGTAAGGAAAAGAACGCTGGAATATAACTTCAATCCTACATTTTCTTTCTGGTTTAACTAATTTATTTATTTATTGATAACTCTAACACATAAAAGAAACTGTAAAAATTAAACAAATAAATAACAGAACAGAATTTGCACCTGGCCTTCTGAAGCATTCCCACCAACATCTAGGAAATTTGCAGGTGTACCACCATGCAGTTTTATAATATCCATTGTGGCCATTGCCAATCCTGCACCATTCACCATGCATCCAATTTCTCCATCCAGTCCAATATAGTTCAGATCTGCTTTAGCAGCAGCAACCTTAAGGGACAAAAGGAACCTATTAGAACTTAAATTTAAGCTCATTCAAAACTACTTTCTGATCCAAAATGTTTTGAGGCCAAAGACATAGACAAATAGTCACGATAATTCTGTTCTCACTTCAGTAGAATACACAATCTTGCAAATTGAACCTCTGAGAGAGCTGCTCTGCTTTAACTGTACACACAGTGTACAAAAATGCATATCTCACCTCTCTGGGGTCCTCTTGTGATGAATCACGGAGGGCAAATATTTCTTTCTGCCGAAAAGCACCATTGTCATCAAAGTTCAACTTCGCATCTGCTGCTACTAGCTGGTTATCAGCTGTCTCAGCAATTGGATTTATCTGTCAAAAAGATGTTTTGCCATGCTAAATTAAATGAGAGAAAACTGAGGCAGTAAAGGAAATAGTCATTAATGCATTCATGAGGTAGTTGCAACTGGATTGATGCCATGTCACACCATTACCTCTAGCAATGTGCAATCAGATTCACAGAATAAGTTGTATAGCTTCTTCACTTGTTCTATCGCAGTGTTTCTGTCAGCCACCTTTGGTGCCAATCCATCAACAACTTTAGCTGCATCTTCATCAGTGATTCCTTTGAAAACATCAATTGGTACCTTCACAATGAGAGAATAAAGGCGGATTTGAAAAACAAAATCTAAAATAACCTAACCAAAGAAGAAACATGTGTCAAGCAGGATATACAGAACAAGGATCTGAAATGATGATCATCCCACAAGGATGCCATCTCTAAACCCAAGAAAAAATTAAATATTACCTTGACAATCATGTCAGGGAACTTTTCTGCAAGATCTTCAATGCTAGTTCCCCCTTTTCTACATGCTATGATAATCTGAAATGTAAGATGAGCGTATCAGGCACAGTACAGAACTTGTTGACAATCTCAGTCTGTCACCTTATATTTTGCTGAATAGGGAAATCCATAAAAAAAGGTTTGCTAATTTTAAGGAAATCATCTTCATCACTCATAGTATAACGAACACAGTTGAAGTGAAAAATATGAATTTGTCACAATGTGTATTCCCAGAAATGATGGGACCCTTTATCTACAGAACATAGAGGGGACTTATACAATTAACTCTTCCCATAAGTGAATTGAGAAATAGTAAAATACGAAAATATGAAAAAGATTCTTTCCGAAAAGCATGTAATGCACATGAAAGATGCCAGAAGGTATGCAGACGAACTATATATGAGAACATACTGGACCAGCGGATGTGCGATCAAGTGTGATTGCGAAGTACATTTCATTGACGAGGGACAGCTTTTCACACAAGTAGACCTATAAAACAAAGGGGCAGTCAAATACTTTTCCATCAAGAAAATTAGAATAGTTCCAACAACATAATTAAAATTAAATGACAATTTAAAAATTACACAAAAAAAGTATGATTAGTTGATTAAAATGATGTAAAATTGTTCTAATCTGTCAACTTTCAAGTAGGAGCAGCAATATCACATGCCAAAAATCATGGTTCCCTTCCTTAACAACAGACTTAGCCATCTTAGTAATAAATGCTCCTGATCACTATGGATAATGAGTGTAAATGACAATATACTGGTATAAAACAGAACCCCATGGAAAGCTCAGTAGTTGTGGCAACGAGCAACATATACGGCTAGTCAGTTTTATGAAGATGTTATAGACCAGACAAGGACTAGTGCATCTTACATCTACCCAAATTCATATTGCAGATCATCCCAGGATAAAATTGAATAAACTAATAATAGTCTGAAACAATCGGCCTTTGCCTTGAAAAATAGACACTAATAATCTCTAACCTTGCTCACAACTTTTCCTTGTGGGCCTGTTTGTTTTGTGACAAGAATTTGACCTAGCATGTTTCCTGTCCGCAATAACAGAATGAGTTAGGTTCAAATTGATCTTGAAGATATAAATTCAAGAAGAAAGGCCATGTAGAGCTGAAACATATCAACAATATAAAATCATACAAAAAGTGTAATGCATTGTATTAAAAGAGGGACCGTTCACATACCAGCAAGGTCTTCTACCTCTTCAGCTTTGACAATATGTACACCACCCTTAAAGCCCACTTTTGAATGTTCCCAAACCTCTACCACCAGCTAAAATTTGGCTTTTAACCACAACCTACAACATATGAGTTTCAAACTAACTTTATGTTTTAAGAAAAATCGCAAACCAATAAATAAATAAATAAAAGGGATCCCAAGCACCATTTTAACTCTAAAGAAATAGGCTATGAGCAAAAAATTAAAAGCGCATTAGCTATATAAAAGTATGAAATAAAAAAAAAAAACTTCTTACATGTAAACCATGACATTACAAAATCAGATGATATGCAAAACTTAACAACACACACAAGAATACCAACAAAGCCCAAAAAATTAGACCAACAATCTAGCCCATGCCCATTCTTCATCTTCAACAGTCAACAACTATATGAAGGTAAATCAACTACTTACATATCTCAACCAGCATTGCAATTACAAAATTCCAGCACATCCATTTCATACTTATAACCAAATAATTTCAGACAAAAACAAGGCACATCCTATAATTGTAAAATCCCACTGAAGGAATATACCTATTGCGCAGTTTCAAAGATTTACAGACATCACCAGCATCACTAAACGTACAGAAAATTCAACAAAAATATAAAAAGAAAAAAGCAAAAAAGCACCTCTTTTTCATTTGGGAAAATCATCCTTGACAGCCTTCCTCACTTCCTCAACCGATGCAACAGCAACTCCCTTTGGGACATTAATCCCATACTTCCCCATCAATTCAGCACCCTGCCATTATCCAAACAACTCAAAACACTACATTACCCTTCTATAACATCCAAAAATACGAAGAAAACACGATCGAAGACCTGGTACTCGTGAATGTTGAGGCGACGAAGCTGCTGCTGCTGCCACCTCCCTCCTGCGGAGAGGGATTGAGAGACAAGCTTACCGAGAGATCGCCACGCCATTACTCAACGAAGAGAAATCCTAACCCTAACCCTAATTCCCTCTCTCTTGTTCTCCTTCGTTTCAAAGATCGCAAGCTCTCTGTTTTTCCACGGCGAGACGAGAGCTTGGACTACGACCAAAAAAAAGAAGGAACGTTTCGAATGCGTGATGTCTCGCACGTGACTGAGCCCATGGGTCAATATTAATGGGCTGGGCTTGGGCTGGGCTGGGCTGGGCTGGAACTAAAGCCCAGTCCAAATTGTTTAAATTCATCAACAAGAGACACTGATGAAGCCATTGGAGTGCTACTACGTTTAAATGCATGCCATTCGTTGTATAGAAAGCTTCGTTCACTCGCCAAAGCTCTCATCTTGCTCTTCTCTCCTTCGAATCCCTTCTCCTTCTCCTTCTTCTTCTCCATTTGATCACTACCAAGCTTCAAATTCCAATGCACTGCCCCCTGATCCTTGTTCTTATACCAATCTCATCGTCTCCTATGCCAAACAAGCCGCCTCTTTGCGTGCACGCAACTTGTTCGACGAAACGCCGGAAAGAATCAAGACCTTGCTGCACTGCAAAATTATCCATTGTCGCGTGTTAAAGTTCGGTTTTTGGTTCGGTGGTAGCCTTGGAAATGCGCTTGTTGATCTCTATGCCAAGTGTGGTGAGCTTGGTAATGCATGGAAAGTGTTTGATAGGCTTGCTGAGCGTGATGCATCAGCTTGGAATTCAGTCCTTTCAGCTCATGCTAGATGGAGAACGCCTGTGGATGTTGTTTCTTTGTTTAGGGAAATGCAGTGTTCTGGCTGTACACCTGATCAGTTTGGTCTTGCCATTGCGCTGTCTGCTTGTGCGAGGTTATCGGCATTGGCTTATGGGAAGATGTATCCATTGTGACGTTGTCAAGTTGGGATTTTGCGCAAGTTCACACTGCGAAGGAGCTTTGATCGATATGTATGCAAAGTGCGACAAATGTGCTTGATGCTCGTCTTGTGTTTGATGGAGTTCATTGTCCGGATACAATCTCCTGGACAACAATGATTGCTGGTTATGCACGTATTGGTATGTCAGAGGAAGCTTTTGAATTGTTCTTGAGAATGCGCGATGTAGGTGGCACGCCGGATCAAGTTACATTTGTCACTGTTATAGCTGCGTGTTTGAGTTCAGGGAGATTAGACTATGCACGGAGTTTGTTCATGCAGATGCCTAGTCCTAATGAGGTTGCTTGGAATTCGATAATTTCAGGGTATGCACAAAATGGGCATGAGGATGAAGCACTTGAGCTCTTTAGGGAAATGAGAGGGAAGGGTGTGAAACCTACAAGATCAACACTTGGAAGTCTGTTGAGTGCTATTGCCAATTTAATGGCCATTTATCAGGGACAACAAGTGCACTGTGAGGCCATTAGGCTAGGTCTGGATTCAAATGTCTTTCGTTGGAAGTTCACTGATAAACATGTATGCCAAATGTTGCAGGATAGAAGATGCGAGCAATGTGTTCAGCATGTTGCCAGAAAGGAACATCGTTGTTTGGAATGTGATGCTCAGTGGATATATGCAGAATGGCAATCCAAATGAAGTTACTGAATTGTATATTGAAATGAAGAGAGCTGAGCTCCAACTGGATGAGTTTAGTTTCGTCAGTGCTTTCAGTGCTTGTGCGATGCTCGAAAATGTAGATTTAGGCAGACAGTTACATTCTGCTGTAGTTAAAGGTGATTTCGATGGAAGTTTGTTTGTAGGTAATGCTGTTGTTGATATGTATGCCAAATGTGGGGCACTAAATGATGCTAAACGTCAATTTGAGCTTATTTTAAGTAGAGACATTGTTTCCTGGAATGCACTAATAGTTGGATTTGTTCGCAATGAAGCCGAAGATGAAGCTTTAAGTATGTTCAGAAGAATGAGATTGGAAAGAGTGGTTCCTGATGAGGTTTCTTTTAGCTAGCATCATCAGTGCTTGCACTAATATACAGGCTTTGGAGGAAGGAAAACAGATGCATTGCTTATCTATCAAGTTTGATCTTGAATCTGATGTCTCTGTTGGGAGTTCTCTTATTGATTTGTACGCGAAGCACGGCGAAATAGATGTTGCTGAACAAGTTTTCCAAAGAATGCCTGAGCAAAGTTTGGTTCCAAGGAATGTTATAATCACTGGTCATGTACAAAACAGTAATGAAGAAGAAGCCTTCAATGTGTTTCGGCAAATGCAAATAGATAACATTGAACCATCCCGAGTAACGTTTGCAAGCATTCTGTCTGGATTTTCTGGGCCTCTGGGATTAAGAATGGGAAACCAAGTGCACAGCCATATATTGAAGTCTGGCCTCCTTGACGACGATGAATTCTTAGGAGTCTTACTGTTAGGCATGTATTTGAAGTGCAAGGCCATTGAAGATGCAAACAGGTTTTTTCATGAGATGTCCTATATCAGGAGTTTGGTATTGTGGACAAGCCTTATTTCAGGACATATTCAGAATGGTCAAAGTGAAGATGGACTGTTAATTTTTCGTACAATGCTCAACACTCTCAGTATCATGCCAGATGAAGCAACTTTTGCTAGTGTTCTTAAAGCATGTGCTGATTTAGCTGATCTGAGAGTCGGTAAAACGATTCATGCTTTCATTATTCAAACTGGTTTCTGCTCACATCAGTATACAACCAGTGCACTCATTGACATGTATTCTAAGTGTGGAGATGTGAATGATTCTTTCCTGGTTTTTGAAGAACTGAAGAACAAACACAATGTCATCACATGGAATTCGATAATTGTTGGATACGCGAAGAATGGATATGCCGGTGATGCGCTTAATCTCTTTCAGCAGATGCAACAATTGCAAGTAAAACCTGATGACATTACTTTCCTTGGCGTGCTTACAGCTTGCAGCCATGGAGGACTGGTCTCCGAGGGTCGTGATCTGTTTAATGTGATGGTGAATAAGTACAGGATAACTCCAAGAACCAATCACTATGCTTGCATGATCGATCTACTCGGTCGCGGTGGCTATCTTAAAGAGGCTGAGGAATTCATCAATGACCTGCCATTTAAGCCTGACGGTGTGATTTGGGCGACAATGCTTGGAGCCTGCCGAATTCACGGTGATGATGCCCGAGCCCAGCATGCAGCAGAGAAGCTCATTGAGCTTGAACCACATAATTCTTCGCCTTATGTGATGCTCTCTAATATATGTGCAGCATCAGGAAACTGGATGGGTGCTAAGATAGTTAGAGAAACAATGAGAGAAAGAGGTGTGAGGAAGTCACCTGGTTGCAGTTGGATTGTTTCCGGAAAGAAAACTAGTTTATTTGTTGCAGCAGATCAAACGCACCCTGATTATATGGACATACATGCAGCCCTGAAGGTTTTGACAATGGCAATGAAAAATGAAGGTGATGTTGCTGACATTGAATTACTTCAACTCGATGAAGAATGAGTTCAAGGCATCATAATGTACTCATGTTACAAAAATATTGTATTAATTATTCATCAATAGTATTCAATAAATACACAGCAAAATTTGATCTATAAATACAGGAGTACAATATGTCTGCACAATTTTGAGTCTGATGAGGTTCTGCTGCACAGTTAATACCACCAAATTCATATTTTTACAAAGATGAAAATATCTTGATGGCTATTTTGTTGGGAGAGAAGGAAATAGATCAAGTTTCTACAGTCGCCTTCCCGCCACAAACATCACAAACTGTGTATCCAAGTCCTTCGCAGTATGGGCACTTTGTTCCTTCATCGATCCACTCCAAGAACTGCAGGGAAGTAAGTGTTCAAACTTCAAACACAGTTTGTGTCCAAAAACGTAAGTACAGGTACAACAATGGTAAGCACAAAAGAAAAACGACAACCATCGTGGGCCATCTGACCTGTGGTTCAATGTTTGGCTCACCCGTGCCGTCACATTCTGCAGTAAAAAGAAGCAGTTCAATCACAAAGTGCCACCAACTACATGAATATTTCACTCTGTGAGCTCAAATCCATTCTATGAGAAGAACAACGACATCAATTCACAATCCTTTGTAGAAACAGGGTTTGGAGAGTGCTTATGAAATGGAACAAGTTCATCAAAAAGAAAAGGAGATAGGAATTGAAATTTTAATATTTTTACTCTCACCACGTGATTAATCCTAATTCTACATCAGTGGAAGTTTGGAATAGCACAAGATACCTATGCACATTAGCCGGCCTTCTCCACGACAGGAGAGACATTTTTTTGTAGAAACAGGTTTGCTTATTGCAGCAGGCTGATCCCTTCCGATTAGCCTTGAGGGTTCTTCCCAGCGATTCTCTCCAATAAGAAAGACTCTCCGTTGGGATACCTCAATTTCTTCAGTCCCACTTTCCTTTATGACAGTCTGCTGAACATCAGCAATTTCTGTCATAGACACAACTGGTGCTCCATTCTTATTATCCTATCAGAAGCATCAATCGATCCAAGTTCAACATTACACATTAAGCATCAGTTATACACAAGATCACCATCAACACCACACATTAAGCATTACTAATACACAAGTTCACCATCAACACCACACATTAAGCATTAATGATACACAAGATCACTATCAATACACATTAAGCATTACTGATACACAAAGGCAAGATCACCATCAATACACATTAAGCATTACTGATACACAAAGGCCCCATCAACACTAAAAATCAAGCATTACTGACACACAAAAGCATCATCAGCACTATACATTAAACATTACTAGTACAACAGAGCACCAAAAATCAACAAGGTTAAAAAAATCCTACTAAACAGATCTACGAAAATCAGTAGAACCAGTTAAACAATATTCATGCAGCAATACATGCAATGCATATATCACATAAAATCTAAACATTAAAAAGTGAGAGAAAAAGCATACTCTTTTGGCGTTAGAAACAAGGTCATCTTTCAGGGCAGCAACCCCAATCTTTCTCCCCATAAACAACATTTCCAGAAGCTCTGTTGTCATCACTCCATCTTCAGGAGTTCCCACAGATGCCTATAAACCATGAAAAGAAATAACAAAAGCTTCTCAAAACTCATGGCATGGCCATGCAGGAATACAGCCAACAAGCAAGCTGCACCAGCCAAAACATAGTACTAATTTGTTCTCAAATTTGGATTTTGAAGGAACAAGAGGTCACTCACTTGCCATGTCTTCACAGCTTTCTCAGTCCCACTTGAGAAGCTCGAATACTCCATGTCTTCTTCTCCAGAATAAAACCCCAATCTCTGCAAAGCTTCCTGCATTATCAAACCAAAATCAACCAAAAATTTCAGCCCTGAATACCCTACATACATACATACAAACACACACACAGACATACATTTCATTTACTTCATAATTTCTCTATAAAAATTCGAATTTTAAAGTTCAATGAGCTTTAAAATTCAATATTGATTTAATTCACTAAAATTAGGACTCGCCTTCAATCTCATAGCATAGATTTCACGCAGACCTGCATCTCTCGGACATCGTCTCCTTCCGACCCCCTCCTCAAAGCTCTCTTCTTCTTCATCTCAACTTGAGGAACACTAACGTCCTCCTCCAGCACCAACTCCTTCACCTCCGTCTCTTCCACCAGCACTGCCCTTGGTGCCGGCTCCACCATCGAGCGCGGGCGCTGGTGCTCAAGAGCCTGGATCCGGATCGTCAAGGCAGCAATCTCCTTAAGAAGCGCTTCCCTCTCAGAATTCCATCGCGCCTCCTCACGCAGCCATCTTCGCTCCTCCCGCAGCCACCGCTGCTCCTCCCGAAGCCACCGCTCCTCCTCCCTTTCCCATGAAGAACCGGATAGGGCGGCAGAGATGGGGGACAAGATTCGAAGATTAACGCTTCTCCGGCGAGCACCGGAGGTGTTCGGAAATCTGGACTTCGATGGAACTCTGTGGATTCCTGCGAAGAGTGCGAGGACGGACGCCATTGAAGCGAGCTCGAGCTCGAGATCGAGAGAGCTTGAAAACGGATAAGGTTTCGTATGATACTCTCGCGGGCTCACTTTATTAACGTCATCTTTACCAATGACCAATAAGGAAATGCCACGTGTTGTCACTTTCGGATCCGCGAGTTAAAATCCATGCCCGTTTGGAAGAAAACGGGTCGGATCTTAATTGAAATGTTGATTTTTGGTCCTTATATACTAAAAATACTGAATCAAATTTTACAGAAGTCCCTGATTATTTTTATCCTTTTTTTATATGAGAGCGTTAGTTTTAATTTAGCTATGAGACCATGAGGAAATTGAACATATTTGTGTCATTTTAAAATAGAATAATGCTTTTTTTTATTTAATTTATAAATCAAATAATATTTTTTTACAGTTAAGAATCAAAATGAGTATGAGTGTGTATGACTGAATGTGGGATATGGTGTCTATAATCAAACTCAGCCTTTTTATTTACAGTGCATCTTTTTTGGTATTGAAAGGAGTCTTAATCATCTAATGTGTGACTTAGGTAGCATCTCTTAAGAAGAGAGCATCTTAAAGTGATAACAAATAATTAATCATACTCAGCTGTTAACATTTAGAAGTTATGTAAATCTCTTGCATCATTTTCTCTTTAATATTTTTGTATGATTGTCTAATTACTGTTGCGGTTGCAAACGTAGCTTTTTTTTTAAAAAAAAAAGTGGATAAACCACTTCAATTAAACTGGGCAAACGTAGCTTTTCACTTGATGGTTTTTTTGTTTTATCTAAACATTATAGAATCGATTTATTTATTTATTTTAAAAAATAAAGGTGTGTTTATTTGACTGGATTTAGAGGTTATTGTATTTGCAACTACTGGGATTTGTTAAATACTTTGTTGATTTCAAAAGATTTCATTTGCACTTTACTTTCCCAAATCTCATAAACGTGGGATTTTGTTTTACAGCTGAATCAACTGTAAAACAAAACAAAATCCATTAATTGAAATCCCTCACATGGCAAGTACTTGAGGGATTCAAAAATCGAAGTGGGGGATCCAGCTGAGATGAGAAGATAGCAGCTCCAAGCCTCCAACCATTCACTTGATCTACTTATTTTTCTCCTTAGCTCCAAGCATCCAGCAAATTCAGTTGGTAGGCATTACTTCTTCTCTTTTTTTCACCTTGCTGGTGGCTACTGCTTTCTCATCTTCTCAGCAATTTAAGAAACAAAGAATTAATAATTCATATTTTAAGATATGAATGGCATCATATTCAACAAAGTCTAACATCTTGCCATCCATGCTTAGTTTTATATATATACATATATAAGGTTGTTAGTTAAAACTAATTCAAGAATCACTTTTAAAAACTAAAATTATATATTGAATAAATATTTACATCGAATAACAAAGTGATGAAGGGGGAGACTTCGGATTTGGATATAAATTAGGAATATGTAATGTTTATGGTCTTAATCCATACAATGAAGACGTTGGACACCTTGGCAGTGAATGGGTGAATGCGGGTTTAAAACCCCGTACCCGTGATATTTTTCATTTACTGTTTACTAGGGTCCGCTATAGTAAAGTACTGTACACTAGATCATAGTATTGATACATTGTGAAAGAAACCGTGTACTCCATCCCTCCAAAATTATATGACAAGGAGATTTACCATTACAGAGTTATGATCCATGATATATCTTTAGTGCACATATTTAGTTTTTATTGTCACGCGTGTTAGCCCGTCTCATATATTGAATCCCTAGGGGTCATTAAGTCACTATAATTGTGCACCTCAATATCTATCTATTTATTCCTTCAACAACCTTTTAGTGGGGGTGTTTTTTGTCTTGTGTATTATCTCTTATTGTATTGTATTTTATTTTATTTTAATTATGAAAATAAATAAATTATCAAAATATAGTATACCTTGGTGTGGGTCAAAAGTGATCCAATTCAACTATTTTCAAGATTCCCCCACTAGGAACTTTTTATGTCGGCTCTCCCATCGGGAATCTTTCTTCTGGAATGGTTTTCTTAGGTGTTTACCCACTTCCAGGACCTGTACTACACCTATTATTCATGATGAGTAGCTGCCTTTTTCTGGCATGACAGATGGATAGACAATTATGCGCCAAAGTACCTCTGGCCTGAGCATTTTAGAACATCACAACAACAATCTGGTTCTCTAAAGGATTTGGCTCATTTGGTACATATGCCTTGGTTCTCCTTTAGCCAAACCATCTCTGTGAGTCTCACCATTGAACCTCTCTCTCGGCCTTCCAGAGATAACAAAAAGTGGTGTATGACAGTTAATGGTCAGTTTTCAATCAAATCCTTTTATGGATTTCTTAGTCATGGAGGTGTTCTACGCTTCAACCAACTTGATTTTGAAAATTCTATGCCCAAAAAAGATCAATTTATCTGGCTTACAGCTTTGCGGACATATAGATACTTACTCTTGGACAAATTGTGTGAAAAGAAGTTGTAATAGATTGCCAACAACCATATGTATTCTTTGTTGCTACGACACTAAATCTTCAAATCATCTCACTACTCTAGTGTCGGATGGCTTTCTTTGTCATCCGAATTATTTTTACTCGATTTTTCATCTACATGAACCCCCACCGACTTTTACAAAAACATGTGGAATAGTGAAGATCCCGACTCTCCGAGCAGCTTAGCGGCTCGAGATCCTCATCATTAGGCCATGTTACACGTAACATTTGGCTGATGCACGCATCTTTAATAATATTTACTCAAATTATATTGCTGTGATTATCAAAATCATTTACATGTTTCTATCATGGGTGGTCGCAGCTCCAGAAGCAAAGAGAATCATATTGGAAGGGCCAGTTGCAACAACTAAACGCAGTCTGGTCATCCTCGGTCAATGCACAAATTCAGGCGATGAGGCGCTAGCAGAGTAGGGAGAAAGTAGGGAGTGAGCCCCTTTGCTTTGCTCATAGGTTGGGGTCCCTAGGCTCCTTGGGATCTTTTTATCTTTGTTTGTTTGGTTTTGTTTCTTTTTTGGTGCTTGTATTTCTTTTCTTATTGTGTTTCCTTTGTACTTTATTAGCTTCCATTTCATGTGGACTGTTTTGTTGCTCTTTCTTTTAATGCATGTGGTTTATCCACTTTTTCAATATATATATAAATATATTTAAACAATGCAGATCTATTGAAAGTGATCAAATTTAAATACATGTACAACAAAAATAAGGAGGTGGGTGTCAACCACAAGTAGTAGTTAAAAAACCCTACGCGGTACAATAGCACACACAGGATATAACAATAAAAGCAATTAATAAAGAGACACAAGGATTTAATGTGGTTTGGCTCTAAAAGTCTATGTCCATAGGGAGAGGCAATGAGAAATTCCACTATAATGTCAAAATGAAAAATACAAGTTTATACAAAGTTTTCAAGCCACGAAGGGTTTCACAAACAATAAAAGAACTTAGCCAAATGGCTTACAAAGCTTAGATCCAAAGCTAATACATTTCTTTCTTTAATAGCTTGGCTTGAAGGATCTATCAAAGCTCTTTAAAGTCTTGAGGTTTTCCCCCAATAGTGCTCTCACTCTCTTTCTTCAACATGAGCTCTCATACAAGTCTTTCCAATGAAAAACTTTAAATCACTAACTTTTGGGTTGCAACATGTTGTGGTCGGGGCCATGCTTCGCCCAAGAATGAATTCCTAACATTTGCACTGGCATAAACACGCCCGTGCTTCTTGCCCATGCTCTAGAGCATCAAAAGAAGGGCAAGCACAAAAAGGACTGCTCCTAGGGAAGAAAGGAGGCCCTTAGGAGACTCAGGTGAAGGCAATAGGAGAAGCTAGCCCGCGCTACACTCGAACATCAAGGGCTTCTCGGTGCACCCTCCTGGGTTCTTCAAACTCCAGGCTTCTTCAAACTCCAGGCTTCTTTTCACTAATTGAACTAACTCCTCCAACTTTTTGTCTCTTCTGATCGGGAGTTGCAGATACACAAAGTATAAACATGTGAGATATCTTAATAATCACTAATAAAAAAGAGCCAAAACAATCATCAAAGATTCTCTTATTTCTTTCAAGCCCAGACATTCCAAACTAAGGCCCTAGCTAAAGTATCCTAGTCCCCCCCCCCTTCTAAGGTTTCTCCTCCAAGGACCCAACAAGCCTGAAAGGGACGAAGGAAGGTTTGTTAAAACCAGGTTCTGGTGAAAAATGTTCTAGATTTGGACTGCAAAAGGACAGTGTATAAACAGATGATCCACAGATTCAATATTACATCTTCTTTTAGCTAGGTTTCTTTTCATTAGAAATGTGATAATAATATTAACTGACAAGAATATTGATACATTGAAAAGGAAGACAGCCATTTGTGACATGCTAGATGGTATGATGCTACGCTGCCAAGAAAGACGAGTGCGTAGTTCTAAATCTTAATCCGAATAGGACATGTAATTACTTGTGTCGTTAGTAACCATTTATGACATTAAATCACTTTGATATGCCATTAGAACTTGAAGAAGAAATAGGAGGATGTCTCAATCCAGAAATAAGGCAAAAGTTATGCTATGTTGCCGATGCTTGTTTCAAGTCATTTGGAGATAGACTTAGTGAAGTTTTGTTTCATTTTCGGTAAATTTCCTCCAGATCACTGTTCTAAGCCATTCGGAAATGGTTCTTCCGGTGATTCTACAACTGAACCTTTTATTGCTGCTCATAATTTCATACTTTCTCATGCAATTGCCACTAAAATTTACAAAAGAAGTTCCAAGGTATGACATGTTAATTCTCGTATTTTGTTTGTTTTTCTGCAGAAACTTTGCTTGGTTTGATACTAATTGTTAATTTGTTTTCGTCGTTAGGCAAAGAAAAATGGATTAATTGGACTTTCAATGGCTTTTAATTGGTATGAACCTCTGACAAATTCAACAGAAGATCAATTAGCAGCAGAGAGAGCACTAACATTTCAACTTGGATGGTAATCAAATTTTAGGCAGAAAAAACTAAATTGAGTTTGATCTAGTTAACAGAATTAACATTTTTCAGAAATTTTCAGGTTTTTGGATCCTATAATTTATGGAGATTATCCTCCAGAAATGTGCAACATTATCGGGTCGAAATTACCGACATTTTCATCTAATGACATGAGGAGTTTATTGATGAGTAACCATAAGACAATGACATATCTATTTTTTCTGTTTTCATAGAGTTTACTTCTTGCCGATTATGCGCAATCAAATGAGGAATTATCGGTTGATGAATTAATTAATGGCATAAAAAGAGTGGAATACATAGGGAGCTACCTACCTCAAATCTTTGAAAACAGCAATAAGGTAACTTTTTTCTGAAATTTGTGGGGAACAAATGAATGTTAATTAATGAAAATTTCTGTTGTGAATGCAGTAAAGGAGCAAATGTGAGAGGATATACTTCATATGGCCTCTTTTGGATAACTTTGAATGGTCATTTGGTTTTACAGTAAAGTTTGGTTTGTTCTACATTGATTATGATACGTTAAATAGAGTTCCGAAATTATCGGCAAGATGGTAGTACAAGAAATTCCTTAATGATCCGATGATAATCCAACAACCAAATTCTAGATTAATTATTAATGAGACAAACTTCTCACCATGAAATTTTGATCTCTGGTCAATGTATTATTCTTTTGTAAATTTCTTTTTGTATTATATGTTTTTGACACTAATTGAACAATTATTATGATTGTGACATGATGGTTATCTTATTAAGAATTATGATGCAAATAAGTCTTTGAAAAAAATGCTAAACACGTACAATTAGTTTTAATAATCTTTTTCATAAATATGTTATGACTTTAAAAATTTATTATTATTATTAGATGAATTATTAGCTTTTCTCTTAACCATAACTTTTTTGAGGTTGAGCGTTTTTCCTTCGAAAACGCATAAAATAAATTGCTTTATCTAATCAATTTTTGATTTAATTAATAATAGTTAAAATCTATTTTTTTTTTATTTTCAAATATTAATAGTTGGTGTATACTACTAACATTATAATAATGTCTTTCTACAAAAATAGAAAAATTACTAAAATATATTAAAAAGAAAAATAAATCATCATAGAATAGTTGAGTGGTTAATGTATCCGACCATACAGGAGTGTCAAAGCTCGACCCCTCCTCAATACAACCTTATAGTAATAAGAAGATAAATACCATGTAATACAATATATATATATATATATATATATATATATATATATATATATATATTCTTAAAAAATATATATATAAATGGTAATCAACAAACGACTCGCTCATTATGAAATTGGTTACTTAGCATGGAAAATAAATATACTTAGGCTCAAAATACTGAATTTTTTACATATTGTGGAACTGAATCGATATGTGATATCTAGTCAATTTTAGGAGACTGATGAGTAAACCCCTCAAAAGTCATATAATCGTGACATTTACCTCCAAAATAGAAGAATCAGATATCCTCGGTACATAAGAATTTGATATGCCTCATCGTTAGATTTCAAGATCAAACTTCGATTAATCTGGCTACAGAATTTTGACAAGATATAAAGGTAAGGCCCAAAATAACCAATAAATTTTAAAAACTTTCATGGAATTTATTATAATGGTAATTATATTGTTGCTTTGTTAATATATTTTTCAACTAATTTGAACCGGCCGAGATATAATAATGCAATTACGTATATTATATCTGGGCCAGATGATGCAATTAACTTTATTCGCAGAATACGCACTCTCAAAATTTGTGCACCAAAAGCCCCACCTTAGTAATATTCATTTTTTCATTAAATTATTTAAAATAAAAATTTAATGGTGAATTATATAAACTTCACTTAATTATTGCATTTCATCTCAGATTTTCCCGTAACATTATTGCCCCGTTCGGCTTTCTTGATGGTCACTAAACAGTACACATTAAAGTTGAAACTCCGTTTAATAACGATCATCAACTCTTTCGACTTGAGCATTTTCAATTGCGGAGCTTTAAAACTAATAGTGGAGTGAAATACTGAAGTGGACAGTACAACTAATCCGGGCAAAATTGACAGCTTAACCAGCAATAATACAATAATTAATGTAATATTTTCATCAATTTTCTAAACTACAATTTTATAAAAAATTAAAGAAACTCATATTTGTTTGCAGATGTGCACTATCTCCATTTTCCATTTCAACAGACGTTTTTCTTCTTCTCCTCCTCCTTCATGTTTCATATATATATATATATATATATATTGTTTTATAATAGGTGATAAATGAGAGTCAGACAAATATAAAAATACATCAGTATAAAATGTTATTAATTCGGCCGGATATCATATGAGACAAATGAAAGTCCGTCTCATACAGTAACAAAGAAAAAAAATCCAAAAAAATTGAAGAATTGTCAGATTTTACTTTTTTTTTTTTTTTTTTTTAAGATAAAATTTAAAAATAATATTTTTTTGCCTTTTCATATGTTTTAACTTTTCAGAAGTCTTGAATAATTTAGGCTAAGTTTGCCAGCATGACAACACATCTTAAAAGATTCAATTCAAAAAGGTGTCCATGCTGTTTGTTTCAAGGAATCATCCTTAATTAAATAAACCAAGTCAAAGAGTTGTTCAAATATTTTTTTATGGATAAGATTAATATTTTCCATGCATGAAAGTATGATCATATATTAGTCAAAAATTTATCAATATATATATATATATATATATATATAGTAGTATGATCATATATTTTCCATGATTCATGCTGTATTTATCTCAATGTATGCATATGTATTACATTTACGTGAAGATTCATGCCTTCAAGCTAAAAGATATACATTATATTTGCATGAAAATTCAAGCCTTGAATTGAGTAAACATGAGGAATTCAAATGAACTTCTAATCTGGATAATGGTCAAGAGATGTTAGAGGACATAACTTAACAGACATTATTGAATATATAATTAAAAATTTTATATTTCAACATGTGGAAGCCCACCAACTTCTATATATATGTGTATGTATCTATCTGCATATCAATTCATAAGTCCTGCAGCAGAAAAATGAAGATGAGGAAAGCAATGGCATTGGCTTTATTTCTTCATAACTTTCTACTAATCTCCGGCGAACTTCATCGGAGTGAGTTTCCTCCGTCGTTCCTTTTCGGAACATCAACTTCTTCTTATCAGGTATGCTTTGTTCTGGCTTATTAATTATGTGTTCAGAGGTTATGGTTTTTGTTCATCATGAACTTTTTTTTTTTAATTTATGATGAGAAAATTAAAAACTAAAGAACAATATGAAATAATTTATGATTGTGGCAACCATATGGGTGGGTGAATTAATAATGATTTAATTTAATGCTTCACCTACCAGTGATGTTGATATATATTTTTGTTAATTATTGTTTTAAAAGAATTAAAATAATTTTTACAATACTAATTCGGTTTTTCTGTTATGAAGATTGAAGGAGCATATTTAGAGGGACACAAAGGGTTAAGTAATTGGGATGTTTTCACTCACCATTCCGGTAATATATATATATATTGACTTTTGCAATCAACTTTACATTGTCTTTCTGTGTATTATAACCAGAGAAATATTGTATTTACTTGTTAAACTGTTTGGGCAGTAAAAATCAGAGATGGCAGTAATGGAGATGTTGCAGATGATCATTATAACAGATACATGGTAATGTATATTTATGTTACGTTGATGTTAAATTTATGAATATGTTGTTTATCAAATTTGTATTTTCAAAATATGAAACAGGGTGACATTGAATTGATGCATGCTTTGGGTGTAAACTCTTACAGATTTTCGATATCATGGTCTAGAGTTCTTCCAAGTGAGTTCTAGAAATTAAAATTTATTCAGCTTTAATGAGGAATTCGTCTTCTCAATTTAATTGTATCAACAGGAGGAAGCTTTGGGGGTGTTAATTTGGTGGGAATTAAGTTTTATAATACTCTTATCGACGCACTATTGATCAAAGGTAAATATTCAGTAATTAACTGATTGTAAAGAAAAAGCATAATAAATGAGTTTACTGTTGCTTATTATGAATTAAAACAGGAATTCAACCATTTGTCACATTAAGTCATTTTGATTGTCCTCAAGAACTCGAAGAAAGATTCGGTGCATGGCTTAGTCCACAAATGAGGTATTAATTTGATTTTGATCACCTCATTAGCAGCATTAATCCATAATGCAGTGAAACTAAATTTTATGTTTTGTAATTCAAGGAAAGAGTTCAGTTTCTATGCGGAACTATGCTTCAGAGAATTCGGCGACAGAGTGAAGCATTGGGTGACATTCAATGAGCCAAATCTCATGCTACATTTTGCTTATACTATTGGAGGATTTCCACCTGATCGATGTTCAAAACCGTTTGGTAATTGTAGTTCCGGTGATTCAATGACTGAGCCATTCATTGCTGCACATAACATAATTCTCTCACATGCATTAGCCGCAAACATCTACAAAACAAATTATCAGGTATGAAATTTCATTGTCAATATGGTAAATTATAGGATCGGTTTAATAATTTCTTTCGCTAAAATTTTCAACAGATTAAACAAAAAGGTTTGATTGGGATTGTGATGGCTGTCACTTGGTTTGAGCCACTCAGAGACATAATCCAAGACTATTTGGCAAGTCAAAGAGCATTATCTTTCGATGTTGCATGGTAAAATAAATTTATTTTACGTGAAATCTATGTTTGAGATTAAGCAAAGACAACAACCAATTTTTGCAACTTTTCAGGTTTTTGGATCCTCTTGTTCATGGTGATTATCCTTCTGATATGCAACAAATGCTAGGACTGAGATTACCGATGTTTTCATCAAAAGAAAAAAGACTACTGAAGAATTCCCTTGATTTCATCGGAGTTAATCACTACAGCAGTTTATATGCAATGGATTGCAAGTCTTCTTCATGCAACATGGATGACTTTGATGCTAACAATGCATTAATATACAAAACCGGAGAGCGAAACGGAGTACCGATCGGACCTCTGGTGAGATACTAATTAAAGCATTTTCTCGGAAACTAGAATGTTATTTACTTAATCATCTTTGTTCAATTAAACTGCAGACAGCAATGCCAAACTCATATGTGGTTCCTAGCGGTATGGAAAAGGCAGTAATGTATGTCGCACAGCGATACAACAACACACCGATGTACATTACTGAAAATGGTTAGTCATACTGTAAAGAAACAAACATTTCAATCGAAAATTCAGCATTTTGATTATCACGGTAACAATTTGTTAAAATTTTCAGGATATGCACAACATGATGTTTCTTTGGAAATATTACTGAATGATGTGGATAGAGTGAAGTATTTGAGAGGTTATCTTAATTCTTTGAGAAATGCAATGAGGTATTAACTGATTAATCATTTTTGCAATGAAGATAACTGCAATATTAAAAAATTAATGAGAAATTTGAGGGTTTTTTTTTTTCCTGCAGAAAAGGAGCTGATGTGAGGGGATACTTTGTTTGGTCAATTATTGATAATTTTGAGTGGGCCTTTGGTTACACATTGAGATTTGGACTTTATCATGTGGACTTTAAAACACAAGAAAGAACTCCAAAAAGATCTGCAGAATGGTACAAAGAGTTTTTGACTGATCCTGCGATTCAATCCAAGACAGTGTTCACTCACAATGAATCATAATATTATATAAATTTGTATCAAATTAGTGTGGGAAATTAAGTTTTAGTATTTGTGTTTTTTTTCATTGTATTAATAGTGTTTGTGTTGTGCTGATGAAGGATTTGTAAAATAAATAAACCATCCTTGGTATATATATATATATATTTATTTTTTTTAATAATAGGCGGCAAGCCCTCCCCCCAATTAAGGTATTGCCAAAGAGACTGGTAAGTACGAAGGTGCACTAATTACGGTGATTTACTGACTTCCTAAAAAAATCTCTTTGTCCTGCAACTCTGGAGGAGTTAAACCACTGTTTCTCCCACAGAGGGCTCACATCTGGGCCGTGAATAATACTTATAAATAGTATTGGCCCTAAATGTACAGTACATGAACAGTATAATAAACAGTATTATTGGGGAAAGGATTCAAACCTTTGCCCTTTCTCTTGCACTCTTGTGTCATACCATTATATATATATATATATATATATATTAGATAATATAGATTTAAATGGTGAAGAATTCAAATTTTGGGAGCCGTAGAAATGTCAATTTTGATTGTGTAAATTGGAAGCGACTATGTCGACCACGGGATCAAGGAGGATGGAGAATCATATATCTCGAAATGTTGAACTTAACCTTCTTTGGCAAATGGTGTTGGAAGATCTTGACTGGATATAATTGGTGTGGTTTCCAAGTTATTCAATTCAACCACTTTTGAAACAACCTAACTTGGAATATGCACTTTAGATAGAATCTTTCTGGCAAGATCTCTAAAATTCCTTGTCAGCCTTTATTTGTGTGCACTCAATTATCGGAAATGGTACCACTACCCTATTCTAGTATGACAACAGCCTCTTGAGGTGAGTGCACATGAACCTCTTGCCATAGGAGTTCTCTCACTTGCATCAACCTATGGGCATAGTCAAAGACCTCATCAAACCGTGCCTATATGCCATTCCAAGGCTTGACTTAGCTGAACTGGGGCAACTTACACTTTGGGGGCGTTTGGTTCACAGTAATGATATATTACCATAGTAATGAGATTACCGTGGTAATGAAGTTGGGAATGCTATATGACTAGAAATGTTGTGGTAATGTGTAATAACCATGTTTGGTTGGAAACTTATATTACTGGTAATCTTTCATTACCATGTTTGGTTCACAACAGTAATCACCTTGGTAATATTCCAAAATTCCCAAAATACTCTTTTATATCTAAAATTTTAAAAAAATTTAAATTTTCAAATAAAATAATTAAATTATAATTTAAAAAAATTAATTATTTGGCACATTTTTTTGAAAATATTTTTTTGTTAAAAATGTTCATAAAATTAATGAGGATGGATCATAATACAAAATTCCTGCTAATTTCACAATAGCATATATATCCTTCAACTAGCTATTTTTTTAACAAAAAGCTCCATAGCACATATAAATAATTGGTAAAATACAGGGAATGAAATATTAAAAGTTTAAGCAACTAACATAATATCCAAGTTCTACATCCTGCTAACCTCACAATAGCATACATAATAAGTAGTTCAAATACTAGCACACACATAGTTTCACTTAACATACAACACACAATTTAAATAGTCATAAAACTCCATACACACAATAAATTAATTCTACTGGCAACCTCCTAAATCCCAAGTAACATATTCTTTCCTGCACTCATCTGGAAGTGAGAAGAAATATGACACTTTACTAGTGTCAGATACAATCAAGCCGCCAGCTCTGATCCTTTCCGATTGGGACAAACCTTCAATCTTGAGTAGCTCAGAAAAAACTTTTTTCTTTGAGATCATATCGGCTAGAAACTGGAAGCAATTAGCAAGCCTTGAAATGTGCTCTCAAGAACTATTAATCCAAGTTCCAATTGAGCTAACAGTGCTTGAGAACTCATCATTGGCAGTGTCTTGCCCCAAGGATCGTTTACGCTTACTTTTCTTTGCAGGTGCATCATGTGATGAGCCCACGTGATGTGGCGATGGCATTAGGCGGGCTTGGGGGATAGTTGCATTTTTCTTCCCCATCTATTGTATTAATTTCATGTTCAAAGTGAACAAAAAGCATCTCCTATGGATGGTTCGATGAGTTGTTGCGACTTCCTCATTTGCAATATCTTCTACGAGATCTCTTTGGACCTTCAAACGACCTTCCCCCGTGGCTCGATCTTTCCCAAATACTTGGCTCAGCTCATCTAGGAATGGAAAAGGCTTATTCCTTAGTCCAGCAGCTCCTGGGTGGCTCTGAAAACAAATAAAACAAATAAAACAAATAAATAAATTATAAACATGGACAAGACATTTGTGACCAAAAATGATAAAAATCATACTAATGCATTTAGAACAAAATTACCTTTACCCATTCATTGAAGACATTAGCATCACATGTAATGCATTTTGCACTATCATTCCAACCAAAACCACTTGCATTTGGGCCTAACATCTCCTGAATGGCGTGGCATTGTCTTTTCCACAACTTGACCCTTGACTCAATATGTGGTGAGCCTTTGATATTAGAATCAGGTAGCTTTTCACGCATCCACTTTTCAAGTTGAGTCAAATAACCGGCACGAAATTGACCATTATCAGCCTTCCATTTACCAGACTGAGCAAGCCTAGTCAAGCATTCAACTAACATGGAATCTTTTTCTATAGTCCAAACATGTTTTCTACCTTGTTTTGTTTGCCTCTTTCCACCTTTTGCATTTGTGTCAATCTCATCAACATTCACATTTTCAGCCATCCTATATCAAGAAAGGATATCAACAAAGAATACATACTAAAAACATCAACAATAATAATAAATATATCACACATGGCTAAACATATAGCATTTCATTTGTATCAATTACACAACAACAATGTGGAAACATTTAATTAAACATATATTACACATGATTAGACACATAATGTTACATTTTTATTGAACATATATTATCCTAGTTATGTTGGGCTCTACTATGTCTCCATTGATTAAACCTATCAACTGCTAAATTAGCACGCCATGTTGTCTAAACATCCGATGTTTCAACAAAAGTAATTCTTTCACCATCTAAATCTTCTTCTACAATGTCTTCACCAATTGTTTCTTCTAAGGGATCAATAAGCATTTCCCTCCTAATATGATTGTGTAGCAATGCACAAGCAGAAATGATCCTACATTGTGTCTTTACAGGATAGTATGACCTTCCCCTTAAAATTGCCCACCGTCCTTTCAATAGGCCAAAGCATCTCTCGATTACATTTCTAGCAGAAGAGTGCTTGTAGTTAAAGAACTCTTCGGGGGTGGTGGGTTGGCTACCTTGCCTCCAATCATTTAAGTGATACCTTTGTCCTCTATAAGGGGGCAAGAAACCCTTCTCCATTTGGGTATCCAACATCACACAAATAATAATAACCTACAACCATGTTAAAGGTTGTTAGTGTTTTAACACAACCATTTATTTAAATCTACATATACCAATCATTTTAAATAGTATACCTTATGGGACTCTTAGCCCATTTCTCCTAGAAATTGCATCACGTAACACTTTAGAATCACCACTGAACCCTCCCACCCCGTAGAATGTAAATAAATTGCATGTCTTGAGAGCACACACCTAAAACATTAGTGGCAATCTCATTTTTTCTTGTTCGATACCTAGGCTTGTTAATTGCTTGGACATTTACTTTGATGTATGTTCCATCTAAAGCCCCCAAACAATTCTATAAAATTACCAAATGTTAGTATACATAGCACATTTATTTTAAAGTAAATTTGAACAATGTAATTTTTTTTTTGTTTTTACCTTGAACCATCGCCACCTTTCATCAATTGAGTTTTCACGAACTGGTTCGGGTTTTTTGAGTAAGACTTCATGACATTTTAAAATTGCATTTAAAACTCCTTTAAAATGCCGACTTATTGTCTCTCCAGATCTAACAAATTCTCTTTTTGCTACTCTATTTTTTTGGTCATGTGAAATGGTATATAGGAAAGATGCAACCATTTCTTCAATACACATGTTTCTAGTGTCTACTAGTTTTCCACTTGTGGAAAGCAAATCACAATGGAAGCTAGGTCACTCTCAAAGACCAATCTATATACCATTTCACATGACCAAAAAAATGGAGTAGCAAAAACATGGTCTACTAGTTTTCCACGTATAGACCAAATCACATACGTGGTCTACTAGTTTTCCACGTATAGACACTCTCAATGGAAGCTAGGTCACTCTCAAAGACCAATCTATATAAATTGACACTTCTTATTAATTGCCTACTTGATCTATCATAGGCAGTCCGTTTCCTCTTTCTTCTACGCCTACGCTCTAAGGTAATGACGTACATCAATATTGCTAGTTTATTCATCATCTCCGCATACATATAAGCTATGGTGACCAACAAGCCCAAATTATTCGGAGAGAAAAGATCCATCTACACAAAATAAAATAAAATAAAATAAAATAAAATAAAATAAACAACATAAGAGAACTAGCTAACAACAAATAATACTACTAAACAATTCAAATACATGAAAACCAAGTATTTTCAAATAATAAATTGAACACTGAATATTATACATCTAATTATTCAAAGAACCAAGGATTTGTATCTTAATTGCAAACATATGCAGTCCAACTTTACATATATTATATGTTGGATAGAAAATTACACACAAAAGAGATAAAAGCATGGTGTATAGGAGAAATAAAAACTTTTTCAATTCTAAGGAAAAAACATATATATATATATATATATATATATATATATATATATATATATATATATATATATGACTTATCTTGAAGTCCAACTATATCTATAGAATAATAAAACTTCTCATTTTCCCAAACACCATAGTCTTTATTAATTGCAACTCACCATCTCATTAGCTAAACAACACTTCATTAATTCTAGGTACCACTTTCATAATTAAGTTTAATTTCCAATATTATAAATGCACTGTGATTTGGGGTACGTGTAGTATTGACATCAAGAGAAGTGCTTTCATGTGGTCAAAACACATGCAAATTCAAACGTTAGGTTTTAATCTTATGTTAAGAACTCTATAAGCTCATGATAATTAATTCTTCACAGAAATTAAACATATAACTTCAAATTCAAGCAATCATCTACTTAAAAAGTTGTTCATTAATTAATTGATATAAAACAATTGATCACATCCACCTCATCCTGATATAATATTCTGCTTAAGAATATTTAATTAATTGAAATAAAAACTATTATCTCAAGTATCATAATGAAAAAATAGCTCAATGAGTATAATACATAGAAGCATGTATTTATGAGAAAATTTGATAAGAGTGTTAGATAAAGAGTTCAATAGCAACCTCAAAACATAGAAAGAAAAAAAACAAAGAAAAAGGTTAGGAACTTCATCAGCAAAAAGAACCTGTTATGCTTGTGTTTTGTAAAAGGAAAAGAATGTAATAATAAAAAGAAGAAAATCAAATAAAGAGGGAAAACATCTTTGTTGTGCTTGGCTGGATGCAGGAAAAGCAATGAAAAGAAAGGCAAGTAAATGAAGAAAAATTTCAGCACTAAAGCTTCACCTGAGGAAAATACCAGCACTTGATGGAGAAGGTTGCGTGATGGAGGTGGTGGCTCAGATGCTATAGTTGACACCGATGATGGTGGAAGAGGCTGTGTGACGTTGGAGGAGGTGGCTGTTGGAGGTTGGGTAACTATAGAGGAGGTGATTGCCGAAGGGGCGTGATGGTGAGAGAGGTGGCTGCTGGAGGGCGCGTCACGGTGGAGGAGGTGGCTGCTGGAGTCTGGTGTGTTTGTGGAGGAATTAGGGCTTCAGTGTTAAGAGAGGGTAAAGAAAGAATTATGTTTGAAGATTGAGGGAAAAGATGGAATATTTTTTTATATAAGATTACCATGATAGTGGTAATCTGGATGTGGACACCTATTTTGGTGGTAATTTGATTACCAAGTTATTTGGTAATATTTCACTATTGGTAATCTCACATTACCATCGACATTACCGATGCTACAGTACCAAACATGGTAATCTATCCAGATTACCACTTGATTCCCGGTAATCTGAAAAGATTACCGCGAACCAAACACCCCCTTTGTGTTGAGACACAGCATAACAGAAGTTGGAGCCTGGCACCAAATGGAAGGTTCATTGTTCACTCTTTGGCTTTTTAAATGATGGTGGATATCGATATCTAGTGACTCCAACCATTCTAAAGAATTTTGCCTTAGGAAAATCTCACTTTTTAATTAGCTGGCCAGGGAAAATAAAATTCTCATGCTTGAAAATCTGACTTCAAGGAGATGTAACAAGCATTCTATTGGCACATGTGTCTTGTGTCATATTGTGATTGAATCTGTAGACCATATTTTCATTTATTGCTCCTTTGCCAAACTCATTTGGGATCATTTTACTCAAATCCTAAGGATACCATGAACCTCGATATCCCTACCTGACCTCTAGGAAATATGATGTCAAGGAGTTAACCCAGTGATCAGAGACTCTTGGGACCTTCTAGCGAGAGCCATTGTCTAGATTAGCAAGAAATTACTACATTATTTTAGTTTAAATTGCCTTCCTTGTCTTCATTTACTTTGAGAATCAGTCACATGTTTTCTTTTTTGGGTATTTGTAACTCCTGCAAGTAAGAAGCAAAAGATGGAGGTTGTTTTCACTATGGTGAGGAGAAGCATTTAGTTCCAAAGCTCCTCTTATGGAGGATGAGTGCAACGCAGTCGATCAGACCCTTATTTCTCTTGATGGCTAGTTCCTCGCCACTACCATGGGAAAAGACCGTCTCTATGCCCAGGCTCTTGGTTCTGTGATGTTAGCTACTTTCACTTGAGTGGACCATATGCATATGCTGCTTCTTTTCTTTATTTTCTTCTGCACTTTTTTTTATAATATTGTTTTATGTTTTAACAATTTAGTGGTTTATCCAATTTTTTTAAAAATAATATATTATTATTATTATTTTCTATCTGAGCTTTGGTCCATGGCTACAATCTAGCCTTAGATCCTTATCTATTGCTGGGTGGTGCAGTCTTAACCAATTTTTATATTTAAAAACAATAAAATTAATTTTTTTAAAGGATATTTTTAAATTAAAAAGGTAAGATAAAATTATCGGGATTTTTTTTATAATTTACAACAAAAAATATTTTAACTCATCTTAAAAAAAAAATAATATTAACATTACATATTTAATGTGAAAATTACAGAGTACATAAAATCTTGGGAATAAAAAAAATCTTGGAAAATTTTGGTGTGGAGAGAGCTAGGGTTGATATTGATGGGCTTCATGTATATTTTTGATTTTTTTTCTCTAGACTTTCCCGTGGGACTCATATACCTTATCGTTAAGCTATACTAAGTAATAAGAAAAAAAAAAATTTAAGCTACTCCTTTTATAGTTAGCATAATGAGTAAGGAAGTAATTTTATGATAAAATGTAAAACAATAATAAGATCTTGTAATTATAACAGATTTTTTTTAAAAAAAAATGTGAATAAATCAATAGTAGAATTTAAACCTTCTATATTTGAATTGAACGTAGAATGAAATATTTATTGCTCTGTCTTAGAGATGATAACATATCTATTGCTATACTCTCTCTTAGGAAAGAATGGTTGAACTCCTTGGTAAGAGGTAACAATATATGGTTAAAAATTATGATTTGTCTACATTTATAAATATATAATTAATCACGTGACATTCATTAAAGGTGTGTGTAAATTTTTTAAATATTTCATATACCTTCACTTGTGCTTGTGGAAATTCATTCACTTGTCACTCATGAGTTTTAAAATTAAAGTGGTTTGTTCACCGGCCTATGATATGCCAAAGAGGACACGACCTGTAATAATCCAACTCTGACGTCGGCCAGAATGATGTAATAATGCTCTAGAGGACGAAGAAAATGACACTTTTATATATGTATATATATTTAAGAAACATAAGGAATTGTTTTGTATTTTTTCAAAAAAAAAAAAATGTTTTCTACGACTCTTTTGTGTCTGGAGCCATTAGATGCATGCAATCACATCAATGTTGTGATTGATTTGGACGTAACCTTCTTTCGTAGGGATAACTTCTTCTTTGTCTTATCAAGAAAATTTAATACAACAAATCAGAGCAAGAGAGTTGGTCAAAAATATCTTAAGTTATTTGTTAATATTTCTCGCAAACAAACAAATAAAATTATTATTAAAATAAATATTAAATGAACCATGATGTGATTATAAATAACAACATAAATGAGTCACCTGATAATAATCGAGTGATAAGTACATTTCAATTTTATGTAAAAAATTTAAAATTCAACTCTCTTTCAATCTATAATTGAGGTTTGATAATTAAAAAATATGTGTCGTCGCTTGTTTGCATTATAATAATATTAATAATAATAAAATATACATAATGAACCATGTGATATTTATTCTGTACTACTTATTTTCCATTTCTAATACATTAGTGGTTTATTCATTTTATCCAAAAAAAAAAACTACATGATATTTTTAATGTGCATCCTTCGTTGTGCCAGGTATTGTTATTTCCTCTGGTATCCTTAGATTGTTATTCTCTTGTTTGTTTACTTTTATTGTTACTTTAGTTTTTTTTTATTAAAATGGTTGATCCAAAAAAATTTTAAAAATAAACCTCATGGTTGTTGAGTTTTGCAAAAAAATGGACAAAAGAAAAAAAAAATTTGATTTACTACCTTGTGATTTCTGTGCGTGGCAAAAAGGGGAAAAACCGTGACGACCATTATCACTTATTTACGTGGCAATGGCAAAATTGACATTTGACATAAAAAAACATATATTCCTATTAGTTGGCATTTCTCCTCCCTCTCCCTCTCCTTCAACCTCCTCTCCGGCTAGATCCCTCTCTCCTTGAACCACTTGCCCCATCTCCTCATCCTCCGTCTCAACTCCAACAACCTCTCCGGCCCAATCCTCGTCCTATCCCTCCCCAATCTACAAGACCTCAACCTCTCCTCAAATTCCCTCAACGGTCCCATCCCACCCTCACTCTCCTCCTTTCCACCAGCATCATGATTGCCGAAATCCCACCCTCCCCCACGGATCCCCCACCACCACCACGATCTCCCTCATCCCCGGGATCAAACTAGATCAGGGCATCCACCTCTTATGAATGAACCATGCTGCCCTGATCACTATCATCACCGGTGACCTAGCAGCTCTCCTCATCGCCTTCACGATCCTCTTCCTATACTTCTGGCGCAAGATCGGATCTAAACCTCCCTCTCATCACCTCCACGAAGGCAAGAAGATCGTCTTCTCCTCTAGCAAAGGCGGTTATGGCACCGTTTATAAAGCCGTGCTCCAAGATAAGAACGTTGTTGCTGTGAAACGTCTTCAGGAGACGGGATCAAGCTTTGGTAAATGCAAATTCGAGCAACAAATGGCGATTCTTGGCCAGATCTAGCACCCGAATCTCATTTCCCTCAAAGCTTATTACTACGCTCCTGATAAGAAGCTTCTCATGTACGAGTTCATGCTTGGTGGTAAGGACCTTAATTACCAGATTAATTAGCACAATACATTAAAACCGAGATGAGATGCCAACTCATAGGAAGATATGTTTTTTTATATCAAATGTTGACTTTGCCCTTGCCACGTAAGCAAGAACTAACAGTCGTCACGGTTTTCCCCTTTTTGCCACGTAGAGAAACCACAAGGTAGTAAATCAAAATTTTTTTTTCTTTTGTCCCTCTTCTGCAAAACCCGACAATCACAAGGTTTATTTTGAAAATTTCCCTATTTTTAATAAATAAATAGTTAATAATATAAACAATAATAAAAAAAATCTTACATATAAAAAATCAAAAGCTCCCTCCATCTTAATTATTGCCTCTCCATGCCAATATTGGTTTGGATGCCCCATATATCCTTATTTTATACCTTGTATTTTTCCATGTTATCCCCAGCTCTTTTTTTAACTTCTGTCCCGTATTTTAAGTGATTTATCCTTGTATATATATACACACTTTCTATTTTTCATCAAAGAAAAAAAAACATCAAAACATGGCTTACAACAAGTTTGCCACTTTAGAATGATCCTTTGTCTTATGTTTTATTTCTACTATGTTGCATATGCTTGTTCTCTATTTTTAATAAAATCTAATGTTCGTCCACTTAAAAAAAAGGAAAAAGAAAAGGAATAGTAACAAGCTGGCCACGTGCAACCCGCTCCAGATCCCTAACACCGATTACTTTGGGATCTCCTCTTAAGGGTCATTCTCTGAAGCTAAAGACCTAAGCCAACACTTCCTAAGTGATTCACTCTAGAGCCTCATCCGCTCCTTTGATTTTTTGAGTGCAAGATCTGAAGACCATACTAGCACCACGACCTTGCAACTTGCTCCAGAGTGATCCACTTCCTGTCAGAGTTTGTGACCCGAATTCTATTTGTAATCGGGTTGAGTCTTTATGATTCACAATGTCAACAATCCTATCTTTAATCAAAGTAAAGATATATTAAGATTCTAATTTTAAATTAGTTTGGATAAGATTAGTTAATTTAAATGATGGTAGGATTTTATGGTCTATACCTCTATATAAAGCACCATGTGGTGCCAAGTTGTAGATATAGAATACCTATACAAGTCTTTGGTAGCAATGTAGTCCCAGCTCTATCTTCAATATAGTGGATCTCTCATCATCTACCCGTGGTTTTTCCAGATTTTGGGTTTCCACCACGTATATCTGTATGTTTTTATGTCCTTTTGTCTTACTTCTTATCTATTATAGTTGTTTTTATACCTAACACTTCTCTTGTCAGCTTGAGTATTCCTCTGCTACTAGACGGTAGACTTCGCCAACTCAGTTGTGTTCTTCTCTTTGTCGTACTCTGTTTTTTCTATTTTGTGTGGTTGTTGTTTAGGAATGCATCATCCCTAGTCAATGAAAAAACCAAGGGGGGCTAGTGGGGACTTTCATCCCCCATTGGCACTGGCAATCCTGAATTTTGAATAGAACCAATTACCCTCGCCATCAATAGTTGACCCATCATTCCTTTACTCATAGGTTGTAGCCCCTCCCTCCTCAAGGCTAAAGGACCAAGCTTCCAAAATGGCTCCTTATCTCCTCTTCTTAAATTCTGCTTCCGAGTATATGAGTCTGGCGGTCACTAAGATGGGAAGATTCGCCTGTCAGTCGACTATGGTCAAGGAAGAAGAAATCATAGCCAAGATGAGAATTTGAAATCCATAGGAATCATTGAATTGAATTGTTTTATAATGCCTCGTGATCTTATAAGTTGCATTGGATTGCATGTTTTTAATGCCTCGTGATATGTACAAGTTATATTGAATTGGATGTTATTTAATACCTCATGATCTATACAAGTTACATTGGATCTATAATTTAGTCACCAAATTTAAATCAATTATAGTTTGGAAATTGGAATCTGTGAGCTTATGTTGTGTATGAGACTTGTGAGCCAGCAAGTTTATGTTTTATGGGCCAAGAAGAAAGCAAGGGAGCTAGCAGATTTAAACTAAGTTCTGAAAAAATTTTTTTGTATTGGTTTGCATCGTTACAATTATGTATATTGGTTTGAGTTAATAGTGAGTATATTAGTATATTTTTTTATTGGATCATGTATTGCTTCTTAATGTAAATGAGAACGGATGTATAAAATTTTTGGGTAAAAAACATATAATATGATTGGTAATTTCATTCTTGTAATACAACTACAATGTGTTTGATTAAATGCCTCAATGAGATCATTGAGATGTAATGTTGAGAATATCAAACATTACACATTAGTACATATCACAACGTATATATGTATAATTAAATAAGCTTTAGTGTTAAGTTCACATAACAAAATGCGTAAAAAAATGTTATATTTACAAAGAAAAATGCATAATAAAATGGATTTTTTTAATCAAAGATTATATTATCACTATTTTGTATTGGAAATATTTATTATATTGAATGAATTTTATTTTACATTTTGCCCTTAGCCTACCTACCAATAAGTCATGGTTTTATCTCTGTCCCTGGTGACTTCATCCTATCTCTTACTCGGTTTTGTACTTTTGTGTCAGTTTTTTTTCCTTGGTTTGTCTGTTTTTATTTGTTTTAATAGATTAGTGATTTATTTATTTTTATAATAATAATAGAAAAATTGGCCACATGTAGACAGTAACTTTCACCAAAAAGAAAAGATTGTATGAGCCCAATGGGTCAACGCAATCATTGAGACTTCCCATTTAGCTTCTGTACTATTTTGAGAGATATTGGTATTACTTTTCTCAAAACTCACGCGAACAAGAAACATCAATGATGAACATGCGAAAAAGGCAGAGCTTACGTGACCTCTCAAAGTCTGACATCTCAACAACCAATAATTCATCTCCTGTTTTCAACTTTTTTTTTTCATCAAAATTCCATCTTCATCATCCATTCAATTGAAGCTTTTGAAGCCATGGCAATGACATTAACACTAGCATCATCACTGGTTTTATTTCTTCACTTCATCTCATCCATTGCTAGCATTGATAGGTCTCAGTTCCCCAATTCTTTCCTCTTTGGAGTTGCTACTTCTTCTTATCAGGTACTCTATATATACTCTCAATTGATTAATTGTTTATTAGCCTTATATTGATTTCTTTTTTATGGTAATATTTACCTCTGTTTTTCTTGTTTGATAAACAGCAATTTTTTGGGTTTATCAAATTGAATACTGTCTTGTTTCATATATATATAAGTGCATAATCATGTTGATTAAATAAAGAAGTGAGGAAAGTCCAATATCATCATCATCATGAATAACTTGAGTGACTACTAATGATTTTTAAATTTATTTATTGTTTTTTTAATCTACCTCTGAAGTTTGATTTAGGAAATTTAAGCAATGGCTGTCAAATTTAGTTACTTTCTCTTGTTTTCAGATTGAAGGTGCTGCTTTGGAAGATAACAAAGGTGCAAGCAATTGGGATGTTTTCACTCATTTACCAGGTTGAGATATTCATATGATGTTTACCAATTAATCTTATTAAAGTTAGAAAAGTTTTCTCTTGGAAGATCATAATTAACATGCAGTTGCAATCAATTTTGGTTTTTTTAAAGGAAAAATTGATGATGGGAGTAATGGAGATGTTGCTGATGACCATTATTGCTTATATGAGGTAAAATGTTATACTAGATTAGTAATTATTGAATGAGTTAGTTACTATCAGAAAATATAATTCACAGGATGATGTTGAGTTGATGCATTCTCTTGGGGTAAATTCATATCGGTTTTCGATCTCATGGTCCAGAATTCTTCCAAGTGAGTGTCAAATTCTAATGGCCAATCTCATGGTCTAAGCGATTTATCGATGCAAATATTTTTTTTCTCCTTTTTTTCTCTTCAATGTTAGGAGGCAGGTTTGGACAGATAAATGAACTTGGAGTAGCATTTTACAACAAACTTATAAATTCATTATTGAGCAAAGGTATTCATTCACATAAATTATCTAGATGATAAGTTATCGATAATGTTAATCAGTATTCTTAATAATCATTGGAGCAGGAATTCAACCATTTGTTACACTAAGTCATTATGATATTCCTCAAGAACTTGAAGATCGATACGGTGCTTGGTTGAGTTCAGAAGTACAGTATGTCTTACGTCTATACACATTTAATCATTGAATTATGAATATCTTTAATGTATATAATAATGTGATTTATTCTGCAGACAAGATTTCGGATATTATGCTGAGATATGTTTCAGAGAATTTGGTGACAGAGTTAAGCATTGGGTGACATTGAATGAACCGAATCTCTGGCCAAAGTTCGGCTATATGCTGGGGACTTACCCTCCTGGTCGTTGTACTCGGCCATTTGGAAACTGTGATTTTGGAGATTCAACAATTGAACCTTACATTACTGCTCATAATATGATACTTTCTCATGCCATTGCAATTAGTAATTACAAAAAAAATTATCAGGTATGAAACATCACTAATTGTCACATTAATATGAAAATATTCATTAAATTTAGCAAACTATGATGGTTGTAAATTGATGAATTGTGTTTCAGATGAAACAAGAAGGTGTAATTGGGATTGTGTTGTATGCTAAGTGGTATGAACCATTTAGAAACATTACTGCAGATCATATAGCAGCTAAAAGGGCTCTGACTTTTTCTTTAGACTGGTATAAAAGTTTCATAAATGGTTTTATTTTTTTCATAAATAAAAATTCATAAAACTTGTCGATCTTCATCTTAATACATTTTTGCTGCAGGTTTCTTGATCCTGTAATCTTCGGTGATTATCCTCCTGATATGAAAGCATTCTTCTCATCGAGATTACCAGAATTTACTGATCAAGAGAAGAAAATGCTGCAACTCAAAATAGATTTCATTGGGTTGAATCACTACACTACCATTTATGCTCAAGATTGCAAGTTTTCCTGTGAAGTGGCGACTTCTGATGGGAATGCAATGGTGATCACCACCACAGAAAGAAATGGTCAGTCCATCGGTGAACCGGTAAGAAGATTTTACGTAAATAACATTTCTTTAAAAAGTTTGAATCATGCTTATGATGTGTTAGCTCAACTTGATGTTGCAGACCCCAATGCCGTATTTCTATGTAGTCCCTGATGGTCTACAGAAGTTGGTTATGTATATTAAGGAAAGATACAACAATACACCAATCTATGTAACCGAAAATGGTATTAGTTCTATGTACTATTTTTATAAATTTAAAAAGAAAATCAAGTATAATTTATTCAAAGGATTATCATTACTTTCCTCTGCATTTTAACAGGGTATGCACAATGCAGCAACAATAGTGTACTGAAGCAAGCTTTACTCAATGATACAGATAGAGTAGATTTCCTCCAAAGTTACCTCACTTCTCTCACTAAAGCCATAAGGTATATATATATATATATATATATATACTTTCAATGCATAATGTAGAAGAAATTAAAACCCATGTGAAGAGAAGTCTGATAGTCTCTCTGTTTGTAAATGTGATTGTAGGCAAGGAGCTGATGTAAGGGGATACTTTGTATGGTCTCTAATAGACAACTTTGAATGGACATTTGGTTATGGAATGAGGTTTGGTCTGTATCATGTGGATTACAGTACACAGAAAAGAACTCCGAAATTTTCGGCGAAATGGTACCGGAGATTTCTCACTGGTCCGGTGATGTTTCACAATAAAAACTTGGAAACACTAGCTTTCGAGTAATGTTTATATGTGTAGTTTTATTTTTGATGTATAGGTTTCATGCATATGAATTTTATGATCAGTCATTGCCCCAATAGCCGAGTCGTAAAATATTTAACTCCCATGTAGGACATTAATAATTCAGTTTCTCCCGATGTATGGCTGAGAAGGAAGGATGTATTTGTGATGGCTCATCTACATTATTAAAAAAATAAAATAAATTTGCCCATTAATCCTTGAGATGAACTCATTTGCTTCCGATTCCAAAACTAGAGGATGTAAAGACAGGAGACAGTGAAGCTTTCCCACCTACCCCAAGTTGCCAGGAGGTCCTAAAGACGTCATGCCAAATATTCATAGGGTCGCAACCATTAAACCAACAATCAGTCTAGAACAAAGTAGTGGATCCATCATGAATAACTTGTTTAATGCAACCTAAAAGTAGGTAAACAATTGCGTAATCCATTCCAAAAGAAGGATTTTCTCTTAAGAGGTTTAACAAACAAGTTCCAAGAAAGCGTGCTACACCCATAGTTGAAGTGGATTACTTTGGAGCCTCACCAATTATCTCCGGTTACAAGCTTCCACCACCACTTGCCCAGGGGGCATTGTTGAAGTCTTCTAAGTCAAGGATTCCCCAACCCCTCTAATCTCTGGCCTGAAATAACTATTTCCAACTAATAAGACGACATCCCAAATGATCAATGTCTAGTACCGACCAAAGAAAATCTCTCATGATCTAGTTGATCTCCTCGATAACCTATTGCGGTAATTTAAAGATGGTCATCTAGTAGATTTGGAGTATTGTAAGAATAAAGTTAACTAGTATGAGATGGGCATCTAGTGAAAGAAATGTCGACTTCCAAGTGGAGAGGTGAGATCTGACCTTCGAGATCAGCCTTTCCCAATCCTAACGCCTGGGGTTTTTTTTTTTGTGGATATTGGAACCCCCAAATAGTTTTAAGGGAGGGAGGCCTGTTGAGCAGTATAGAGTGAGCGCACAATCAGCATCAAGAAGTTAATCTACTCTGGTGGAATAATGGCAAGTTTTTGAGAAGTTAATGGTTAGTCTAGATACACCTTCAAAGAGATATAAGATTAGCTTGATAACCCTAAGATCTTCCATGCCCCCAATTGTTAACACCAGCAAGTCACTCGTATAATGAACATTACACATGCTCGCAAAGTCTCCTACTGGCACACCAAAGAGGATATTGCAGTTTAGTGCATGGGAAAACATATTACTCAGGACATCAGTAATATTGTGACAAGCACAAAGAAAAGTGGGGAAAGAGGATCCCTTTGTCTTAGGCTGTGGCGGTATCAAACATAACCACATTAGGATCCGTTAACCAGAATGGTACCTTTGGAAGAGCAAAGGATTAAGTTAATCCATCTGACCCAATGTGTACCGAATCCATGGGCCACCAACATCTCTAGTAGGAAGTTCCAATTGACCATATCAAAAGCTTTAGAGAAATCCACTTTAAGAACATAGACAGGAATCCTACATTTTTGAAGACTAAAGATCAATTCTTTAGTAGTGACTATGTTGTCCAGGATACAACGTCCCTTGATAAATGCGGATTGTGCTTTGTCAACCAAGGAATCAATAACTCGACTGGGACACATGGCCAGAAGTTCAGAAATAATTTTCAAGGAAGAGTTGATTAGGCTGATGGGACAAAAGTCAACAAGGTTGTTAGGAGATTCCACCTCAAAGGATAGAGCTATGTTGGCTCAATTGATTTGTTCCATATTAGCTCTACTGAAATAGAAGTCATTACACAATTTAACAAGGTCGGTGTTGACCGTATCCCAGTATTTTTGGAAGAAAGTGATTGGAATTCCATCAGGTCAAGGTGAATTTAACCCTTTTTTTCTTTGGAATCGAATTTTTCATCCTTTCAAATGGGAGGAAAGTGAAATACTAATTGTTATAATGCATGAATGAACCATGGATTAATTTTGAAAAACAAATCAAAATAAAAAAAAAATTATCTAGTAGTCCCTAAAGGATTATAATGATTTCAGATAAATCCCTTTGATTTGTTTTCATATATTTTAGTCAATCATTTTTTTCATTTTTTTAATATTTATTATTTTCATACTTTTTTATAATAGAAAAATATTCCTTCGGTAGTGATGTAGAGGTGAGCTCACCCTCCCTTCTCCCTCCCCTAGGCTTGAGCACAGCCCGTCAGGTGTGCTAGAAAGCTTGCTCTTTGGCTTGGACAAGCTCATCGCCTTGCACACTAAGGCATTGGCACATTGGAGTAAGGATTAAATACCAAACTGCAAGCATTCCTGAGAGGGCAAGTTTGCTCCCCTTTTTCTCCTTTTTCAACAACAAGTATGCTTGCAGTGGGAAGTGAACTTGCCTCTCTGGCCCTTCCACAGACATGTTGAAGAAGGCAAGCTCATCCCCCTTACTCCTGACTATAAATGCACTAACAAACTTGCCACTCCACCGACTGGCAAGTGTTATGCCTTCTACTAGAGTCGAGGGCTACGAGCAAAGGATAGGGGCAATGTGGTGATTTTTATATAAATTTGAATTTAAAACTAATGATTTGAAAAATATGATTTTAGCTCAGGGAACGGAGACTCTTTTTTGGAAAGATCGTTGGATTAATGGTTGTGCTCCTATGTTTCTTTGACCTGAGGAGTTTAGTAGGATGAGTGCACCCAATGGTACGGTACGAGAAATGATGGCTGTTTGTGGGCAGGCCCCCTTCTCGGCTAACCTTGATATCCAAAATACCTTGACGCAGATTCAAGGATTGGATGGAAGTGGGGACGACAGGAAGTGGTGGAAATTTACGAGCAATGGCACCTTCTCGGTTAAATCATTTTATAACTTCTTGATAGATGGTGGGTTGTGGTGTCTTGTTGCGTGATTTTTCTGGCATAACTCATGTCCCAAGAAAATCACTTTGTTTAACTGGTTTGCTTGGAAAGATAGAGTTCTTTCTCTTGAGAACCTTTAAAGCAGAAGGTGCAACCGTCTCCCTACTGCTACATGTGTTATGTGCAATGCTAGATTGGAAACGGTGGATCACATGTTCCTCTAGTGCCCTATTTGCTAGACAAGTGTGGGACTACTTTGAGCGCCTCTTTCACCTCCCAGAAGCTCCTAGATTCATGCATTTGGTCTGGGGTTCTTGGCGTTCCTCGCTGAGGAATGATTCTCGGGAGTTAGGGGATATGGTGGTTAAAGCTATTGTTTGGAATATTTGGAATGCTAGAAATGATTGCATTTTTAATGCTAATTGCTTGACTGTGCATGCTCTTTACCATTAAAATTGATCATATGCTATTATCTTGGTTTACTTCAGTTGCTGAGGGGTCTAGAGTGAAGTTGGATGCTCCTGCTGATTCCATTCGCCGTAGTCTGTTTCCTGATGGATCCCGGGTGAAGAAGATTGGTGGAGTTATGCCTTCGGAGGAGTCAGGAGGTGATGTGCCTTCTGAGGACACTTTGGCCCAGTCCATGGGTTAGTTTCTGGTTTGGTTCCGGCGCTGTGTGGCGCCCTTTGTCAGTATGTTGTTCTTTCTTTCTTTTGTTGGTCGTCTGTTTGTGCTGTGCCACTTCTTGTGGTTTGTGCGGGTCCTTTGGGTTGATTTTGTGCTTTGAATTGTCTGTGTTGTTAAGGCATGTGGGTCTTTGTACTTGTTCCTTTTCTTAATTGAAGTGGTTTTATCCACCTTTTTCAAAAAATGATTTTAAACATATGAAACTTTGGAGGATACTTTATGAAATTGGTAGAGCTAGAGGGATCTCCTGATACTTTTCTCTCAATATATATATTATTAATTCAAGAACAATTATTATTTAAATTTATTAATTATAAACAAATCAATAACTTATTTCAAAATTATCATACATAATAATAAGAAATATTAACACAAACAAAAATAACAAAATGTGTCTGAGACTTATCCCACAAGGGATTCATCCCACACTTATTTACCCCAAAAATAAGAAGACAAAAAACACCCTTGGGCTTTAAGTGAATGTAACTAATATGGGGCTTCTCACAATGTGCTTGTTTGAAACCCATCTCAAGTATCCTTCACTAGCACCTCCCCTCATTGCACCGACATCACCGGAGCTGAAGTAGAGACTAAAACTTAACGTCTGGTTCATCTTAGAGAAGCTTAACTTCTCTGGATAAACACTCACTTCTACCCCTTCTGGTCTTTTTATCTGCACCGAGTACAACGACTCTGATTCTCCGACATTCATCACCCACCGAGTTATCGTCTTCTCTGCTTTTGATCCTAATGCCACAGATACCGATGGATAGTTTAGCTCCTCTGCATTTATAGGATCAATGCTAGCACATTCTATTATCCGGCGAGCCACAACGGAAACTTGCTTGTCAGTGTAACCCAACCCGCAAAGATAAGCAATATAATCATCTTCAACGATGTCGTAAACAAGTCCTGGGTCATTAGCATTTGTTGGATTAATGTGTCCAGCACCCATGGAATACAAATCCGATATCGGTAAGCCATCACGGTCTAGAGTGTCGGCTGTTGTCATGATTGCTGATTTGATTGCGGCTGGAGACCAATCCGGGTGAGCAATTTTGAGCAATGTAGTAACTCCGGCGATGACCGGAGAGGATAGTGATGTGCCAGAGACTATGTTGAATGCCATAGAAGTTATGGTGGAGTTCATCGGTGATTCTAATGAAAGCGGCCCTACCGGAGATGGCCATGCAGCAAGGATATTTACGCCGGGGGCAATTATGTCTGGCTTCAACACACCTTCATTTATAGAACTTGGACCTCTGGAGGAAAATGAAGCTACCGACGGTGCCGGAGAGATGCCATATAATGTACCATCAAAAATTATAGTTACGGTTGGGTTTGTTTTCGAGAGAGCATAAGCTAAAATTCTTCTGCCGTCAAAGTAGCTAACATGTGCTGCAGGGAGGACATGAGCAGCGGCGCGGGTGGTCATATTCTGATCTTCTTCGTTTATTAGTATCATTGCTACTCCTCCTGCTTTTTTCACGACAATGCCTTTTTCGACGGTGGTGTTAGCTCCAGAATTGTGACAAAGCACTACCATTCCTTTAATGTTTAATCGACTGAGTGAGCCATCACTACAAGCTTTAGCTCTAGAACTTCCGTGCCGACCAGGGTAAACGATGGGAAGAAAGCCGGAGGTGAAGCCAGAGGGATGGTAAGCAGATTCTCCAATGAGTTCTTCATTGTTGCCAAGCTTGACTCTGGCTCTTATCATTCTATCCATGGTGCTTGCTCCGACGGTAATCAACCATGGTGAATCATTTTCTATTGTACCTTTAGTCGGCCCAGAATTTCCTGCCGAAGATGTCACAATTATCCCTTTCTCCACCGCAGCTAATGCTCCGATGGCCACAGCATCATCATAGAATGGCACTGCACCACCACCGAATGATAATGAAATAACATCCACTCCGTCATCCATTGCTTGGTCTATTCCGGCGAGGACATCAGTTGACCCACACACACTAGAATGACATACTTTATATATGGCTAAGTGACAATTTGGGGCAACACCGGAGACTGTGCCTTTCGCATTCCCAAGAACTTGTGCATCTTTGACAAATCCTCCTGCAGCAATGCTTGCGGTGTGTGTGCCATGCCCGATGGCGTCGTAGGGTAAATCCTTATTTCCGCGTTGGAAGGATCTTGCTCCGATGAGCTTGTTGTTGCATGTGGTTGGTTTAAAGTCACAATGCCCCTTCCATTTTGTGGGAGGGTGCGGTAAACCACTATCTTTAAAAGACGGATGGTTAGGTAACACACCGGTGTCCAACATTCCAATGATGAGTCCTTTTCCCAAATATGTATCTCTTTGGAGACAAGTGCCTTGATTGAGACCGAGAAAATCATTTATATGGGTTGTATGAAGATAAAGCATTCTTTCTTTTGTGGCATGGATGAATCCTTCCTTAGTCTCCATGGCCTTTACTTCTTCCTTTGTTAGTCTTGCTGCAAAGCCGGTGATTGCTGTTTGATAAGCATAGACTATTCGTGACTCGCCGGAGGCTAATGTCTTCGTAGGCAAGAAGGACATGTACCTTATAAAAATAGAGAAAACAATAGCTTCGATAACATATTACAAAGATTATATAAAGAGAAAAATATGAGCTATGTTTTATATATGTAACATTACCAACTAAGCAAATCGGTGGATCTAAGTGACTTGACATTCTTCGGCTTTTGAACATGGACAATGTAGGTCTCGTGATGAGTATTAGTTATTGATGAAATTTGGCCATTGATCATAAGAAAAGTGGTATGGAAAAGGAGAAGAATGACAAGTAGTTTCATGATGAACAAAATTGAATTGAATTCAACTGAACTGACCTACAAGACACATGAGAGCACACATATATATCGTGCGTGGATTTAAAAGAGGAATAGAGATGCCAAAACATGATGAAAATGTGAGGTTTGTATAATTATAAAATATGCAAGGCCAGGAAAGAATTAGTGTGTTCTTTTATGAGAAGTACTTAGTGCAAACAGCTCTGCTATTTTGGCAGGAACTTTTTGATTCTTAACAAGAAGATTGCCTTTTCATATTTCACAAATATATATGCATGTACTAAAGATATGCTCTCAAAGTCTGACATTTCAACAACCAGTAATTCTTCTCCTGTTTTCATATGTTTTTTTCATCAAAACTCCATCTTCATCATCCATTCAATTGAAGCTTTTGAAGGCTTGGCAATGGCATTAACACTATCATCATCACTGGTTTAGTTTCTTCACTTCATCTCATCTATTACTAGCATTGATAGGTCTCAATTCCCCAATTCTTGTTGTTCGAGAGGATGCATGGAGTGGGAGTGGCAATTCGTCGAACACTTGATGATGTGCAATTGTACATATACATAGCAATAGTACAATGGATAGACAATACAAAAAAAGATATACAAACATTTAAACAAGAACAAAAGAAAGCACCAAATTTAACGTGGTTTGACAAAAAAGCCTATATCTACTGGAGGACAATGCTTCACTAAATCTTAGGGAATAATAAATGTACAAGAGTACAAGAAATTAATATAAAGTTACAAAAGTGTTATTAAGAACTCTCCTCTACACCTTTTTTTTCTTTTCACTCTATACATACAAGAGAACTCACCTTTCATCTCTATCTCTCTGTCATACATGACATCCCACAAACATAATTTTGTATAAACAATCGAAAAATCTAGACCATTGGATTAAAAACAATCAAGATTTGACTTAATCCCAATAATCAATTATACCATATCCCAAAGATATTAAGCAAATATTTAACAGTTCTTTCTACTTTGGAGTTGCCACTTCTTCTTATCAAGTACTCCATATATTCTCTCAATTGATTAATTGTTTGTTAGCCATCTATTGGTTTCTTTATTTTTGGTCATATATACCTTCTTTTTTTCAGGTAGCAATTTTTTGGGTTTTATCAAATTGATTACTTTTTTTTAAAAATGGATAAACCATTTCAGATACTGTTTTATTTCATAAATCATGTTCATTAAATAAAAAGTGAGAAAAGTACAATATCATCATCATGCGCAAATTAAATGACTTTTAATGATTTCTAGAGTCATTTTTTTCTTTTTTCATCTAACTTCAAAGTTTGATTTAGGAAATTTAAGCAATGGCTGTCAAATTTAGTTACTTTCTCTTGTTTTCAGATTGAAGGTGCTGCTTTGGAAGATAACAAAGGTGCAAGCAATTGGGATGTTTTCACTCATTTACCAGGTTGAGATATTCATATGATGTTTACCAATTAATCTTATTAAAGTAAAAAAAATAGAAAAGTTCTCTCTTGGAAGATCATAATTAACATTCAGTTGCACTCAATTTTGGTTTTTTTTAAAGGAAAAATTGATGATGGGAGTAATGGAGATGTTGCTGATGACCATTATTACTTATATGAGGTAAAATGTTATACTAGATTAGTAATTATTGAATGAGTTAGTTACTATCAGAAATATATAATTTACATTTTACAGGATGATGTTGAGTTGATGCATTCTCTTGGTGTAAATTCATATCGGTTTTCAATCTCATGGTCGGGAATTCTTCCAAGTGAGTTTCAAATTCTAATGGCCAATCTCATGGTCTAAGCGATTTATCGATGAAAATATTTTTTTTTTCCTTTTTTTTCAATGTTAGGATTGCTACAATACTTCACCAAAAACCCTGATTTTGTAGTTGTGATTGTCCCGTTTCTCCCCAACAACTATGATGATTGTAAATTGATGAATTGTGTTTCTGATGAAACAACGTGTACTTGGGATTATGTTGCATGCTAAGTGGTATGAACCATTTAGAAACATTACTGCAGATCACATAGCTGCTAAAAGGGCTCTAACTTTTGCTTTAGACTGATATAAAAGTTTCATACATGGTTTTATTTTTTCAAAAATAAAAATTCATAAAACTTGTCAATCTTCCTGTTGATATATTTATCTGCAGGTTTCTTGATCCTATAATTTTCGGCTATTATCCTCCCGATATGAAAGCATTCTTCTCATCGAGATTACTAGCATTTACTGATCAGGAGAACAAAATGCTGCCACTTAAAGTTGATTTCATTGGATTGAATCACTACACTACCATTTATGCTCAAGATTGCAAGTTTTCCTGCGAAGCGGCAACATCTGACGGGAATGCAATGGTGATCACCACCACAGAAAGAAATGGTTGGTCCATCGGTGAACCAGTAATTAAGAAGATTTCATGTAAATACATTTCTTTAAAAAGTTTGGATGGTCTACAGAAGTTGGTTATGTATATTAAGAAAAGATACAACAATACACCAATCTATATTATCAAAAAGGGTATTAGTTCTATGTACTATTTTTATAAATTTTTAAAAAATTAATTATAATTTATTCAGAGGATTATCATTACTTTCCTCTGCATTTGAACAGGATATGCACAATGCAGCAACAATAGTGTATTGAAGCAAGCTTTAATCAATGATACAGATAGAGTAGAGTTCCTCCAGAGTTAACCTCACTTCTCTCACTAAAGTCATTGGGTGTGTATATATGAATATACTTTCAATACATAATGAAGAAGAAATTAAAACAAATGAAGAGAAGTCTGATAGTCTCTCTGTTTGTAATTGTGATTGTAGACAAGGAGCTGATGTAAGGGGATACTTTGTATGGTCTCTAATAGACAACTTCGAATGATCATTTGGTTATGGAATAAGGTTTGGTCTGTATCATGTGGATTACAGTACACAGAAAAGAACACTAAAATTTTCTGCCAAATGGTACCGGAGATTTCTCACAGGTCAGGGGATGTTTCACAATAAAATATTTGGCTCTCATCCGGAAGGTTAAGAGTTCCACTTATTTGATGCATGGCTCAGGTGTAATAGATGTATTTGTGGTGTTTGTCTACATTATTAAAAACTATAAATAAAATAAATTTTGTGATAAATGAACACTTCAAGCGAAACTTGTTGTCATGCATATGCTTGGTTCATTTATTTGTTTTTTTATTAATGTTATGGAAGATGATTTTTTAAGGTAAATACTGCTGAGGTTTATGAACTAAACAATATAATTTATAAACAAATCAACAGCTTATTTCAAAATTAACATACATAATAACAAGAAATATTAACACAAACAACAATAACAAATGTGTCCGAGACTCATCCACACCGGATTAATCGCACACTCATTTACCAAAAAAAAAATAGACAAAAAACACCCATGGGCTTTAAGTGAATGTAACTAAGATTGGGCTTCTCACAATGTGCTTGTTTGAAACCCACCTCAAGTATCCTTCACTCACACCTCCCCTCATTGCACCGACATCGCCGGAGCTAAAGTAGAGACTAAAAGTCAACGTCTGGTTCATCTCAGAGAAGCTCAATTTCTCCGGATAAACACTCACTTCCACCCCTTCCGGTCTTTTTATTTGCATCGAGTACAATGACTCCGATTCTCCAACATTTGTTACTGACCGAGTTATTGTCTTCTCTGCTTTCGATCCTAATGCCACCGATACCGATGGATAGTTCAACTCCTCTGCATTTATAGGATCAATGCTAGCACATTCTATTACCCGGCGAGCCACAGCGGAAACTTGCTTGTCGGTGTAACCCAACCCGCAAAGATAAGCAATGTAATCATCTCTGACGATGTCATAAACAAGTCCTGGATCATTAGCCTTTGTTGGATTAATGTGTCCGGCACCCATGGAATACAAGTCCGATATAGGTAAGCCATCACTGTCTAGAGTGTCAGCTGTTGTCATGATTGCTGATTTGATTGCGGCAGGAGACCAATCCGGGTGAGCAATTTTGAGCAATGTAGCAACTCCGGCGATCACCGGAGAGGATAATGATGTGCCGGAGACTATGTTGAATGCCATAGAAGTTAAGGTGGAGTTCACCGGTGATTCTAACAAAAGTGGCCCTACCGGAGACGGCCATGCAGCGAGGATATTTACACCGGGGGCGATTATGTCTGGCTTCAGCACACCTTCATTTACAGAACTTGGACCTCTGGAGGAAAAAGAAGCTACCGACGGTGCCGGAGGGATGCCGTATAATGTACCATCAAAAATTATAGTTGCGGTTGGGTTTGTTTTTAAGAGAGCATATGCTAAAATTCTTCTGCCATCAGAGTAGCTAACATGTGCGGCAGGAAGGACATGAGCTGCGGCGCGGGTGGTCATATCCTGATCTTCTTCGTTTATTAGTATCATCGCTACTCCTCCGGCTCTTTGCACGACAATGCCTTTTTCAACAGTGTTGTTTTCGCCATAATTGTGGCAAAGCACTATCACTCCTTTAACGTTTATCCGACTGAGTGAGCCATCACTACAAGCTTTGGCTCTGGAACCTCCATGCCGACCGGGGTAAACAATTGGTAGGAAGCCGGAGGTGAAGCCAGAGGGATGGTAAGCAGATTCTCCGAGAAGTTCTTCACCGTTGCCGAGCTTGACTCTTGCTCTTATCATTCTATCCATGGTGCTTGCTCCCACTGTAATCAACCATGGTGAATCATTTTCTATTGTGCCTTTAGCAGGCCCGGAATTTCCAGCTGAAGATGTCACAATTATCCCCTTCTCAACCGCGGCTAATGCTCCTATGGCCACTGCATCATTATAGAATGGCACTGCACCACCGCCAAACGATAATGAAATAACATCCACTCCATCGGCCATTGCTTGGTCTAGTCCTGCGAGGACATCACTTGACCCACACACACTAGAGTGACATACTTTATATATGGCTAAGTGACAATTGGGGGCGACACCGGAGGCTATGCCTTTCGCATTCCCAAGAACTTGTGCATCTTTGACAAATCCTCCGGCTGCAATACTAGCTGTGTGTGTGCCATGCCCGATGGGGTCGTATGGTAAATCCTTATTTCCGCTTTGGAAGGATCTTGCACCAATGAGCTTATTGTTGCATGTGGTCGGCTTAAAGTCACAATGGCCCTTCCATTTTGTGGGAGGATGCGGCAAACCACTGTCTTTGAATGACGGGTGGTTAGGTAACACACCTGTGTCTAGCATTCCAATGTTACGTTTTATGTATGTAACATTACCAACTAAGCAAATCGGTGGATCTAAGTGACTTGACATTCTTCGGCTTTTGAACATGAACAATGTAGGTCTCGTGATGAGTATTAGTTATTGATGAAATTTGGCCATTGATCATAAGAAAAGTGGTATGGAAAAGGAGAAGAATGACAAGTAGTTTCATGATGAACAAAAGTGAATAGAATTCAACTGAACTGACCTGCAAAACACATGAGAACACACACATATATATAGTGTGTTGATATAAAAGAGTAATAGAGATGCCAGAACATGATGAAAACATATATATAGTGTGTTGATATAAAAGAGTAATAGAGATGCCAGAACATGATGAAAGTGTGAGGTTTGTATAAATATAAAATATGCAAGTCCACCAAAGAATTAGAGTGTTCTTTCATGACAAGTACTTAGTGCAAACAACTATGCTATTTTGGCAGGAATTTTTTTTTTATTCTTAACAAGAAGATTACTCTTAAGTTTTTTTTTTCATATTTCAGGAATACATATTCATGTACTAAAGATAAAACATTCATGACAAGTACTTAGTGCAAACAAGAAGATTACTCTTTTTTGTTGGCTTGTTTGGGATAATAAAATTCTCACACTCACTAATCTCTTTAAGAAGGGATGTAACCCAAACGCCACAGATACTTGCACTATTTGTCACAAAGATTCTGAAACAGTGGATCATCTCTTTTTAGACTGTGTCTATTCTTTCCGATTTTGGTCCTACTTTTCCAACATTCTTGATCTACAATCTCTACCTTCCACAGTTCCAAGCATCTAGACCTTATGGTTACCATCATTACATTCAAACATTAGATTGCTGTGGGACCTACTTTCTAGAGCAATTATCTGGAATATTTGGTTGGAACATAACAACCGCATCTTTCAAAACACTGCATTACCTTTTCCTAAAGTATTATTCAAAATCATTAATATGTTGCTTGCTTGGTTTTCTACAGCTTCTTTACTCCACCAGCAAACACTCAATGAAGCCTCCAAGAAGATAAAGTGCTCCCTCGACTTCCTGAGCACATGGATAGCAGATAACACCGGCAATCTTGACACTCCATTGATTCAGAAGTAATCTACTCCTTCTTGCAGCTCGGACTGTCCTGTGACTCCAGACAGATTTCTTCGCTTTCCCAGCTGCCTTATTTGTTTACTTGTATTTCTTTTTCTGAGTTCTTCACTGCTGGTGAGAACTCTTTGCTTTGTTTTCCCTGTTGGTTGTACTTTTGGTTTGCTACTCTTCTTTTTCAATAAAGTAGTGGTTTATCCACTTTTCTCAAAAAAAAAAGATAAAACAAAATAAAATATTTTTTTTTGATAAGTGAACACTTCAAGACAAACTTGTTGCCATGTATATGCTTGGTTCATTGATTTGTTTTTTTGTATTGTTATGGAAGATGATTTCTTAAGGTAAATGCAGCTGAGGTTTATCAACTAGACAATATAATTTTTTGTTAGAAATGTCGAGGATGGAATCGACCTTTCATCCTTTCAATAAAAGGGAAGTGAAATAATAACTACTATCTTGGGGGATGTAATATGGATTAATTTTTAAAAATAATCAAAATAAGAGAAAGTTATCCAGCAGTCCCTAAAAGCTCATAATTTTTCCAATTAGTCCTTTTGATATATATATATATATTTATAAAATTTTTATTTCTTTTTTTATAAAAATAGATAAACCACAGATTTATTTGTAAACATTTTAGTCCCTCATTTATTACTTTTTTAATCTTTATTATATTGATAATTTTTTATAATGCTAAAAATACTTGTTCGGCGGTGGTGTAGGGGTGAGCTTGCTCTCCCTTCTTCCTCTCAGTGGCCTAAGCACTACCATGCAAGTGTGCGAGCAAGCTCACTCCTTGGCGCTCGGATGAGCCACACCTTGCACACTAAAGCACATGCACATTGGAGTAAGGGCTCACACCAATCCGCAAGGATTCCTGAGAGGACAAGTTCACCTTGATTTTCTCCTTTTTTAGCTATAAATTTGATTGGAGTAGGGGGCTAGCTTGCTCCTCTGGCCCCTCCACAAATACGCCGAAGGGGGGCAAGCTCACCCTCCTCTCTCCTAATTGTAAGTGCATTGACAAATTGGCAATTCCTTTAGCATGCTAATGCTATGCCTTCAGTTAAAGTCGAGATGATGAGCAAGGATGAAGGAAATGTGGTAATTTCATTTAAGTTTGGACTTAAAAGTAAATGATTTGAAAAATATGACTTTTAAAGATATGAAAATTTGAAGGATTGACAATATCCTTAAATCCCAAAGAGCAAGAGAGTGAAGCTTGAGCAATGCATTGCAACTATTTGATGTAGCTTGGAATTCATGGGATCTAGGACTGACACAACTGGACCAGTGACGCCAGCGAGGAGGTTTTCACCCAGGGCATAAGCTAGCATCTCCTTTATCCAGTTTCACTCTGGGTCCTTCCTTCCCCTAGGAACTGTGGTTTGTTTGATTTATGTGTGATCTACCTCTAGTGGATCAGTCTATTTCAATATTGGGTGTCTGTTGTTGTTTCCTTATTTATTATTCCATGATTCGTTTCCATCTTCCTGATAAGTCCCTATGGCAAAATAATATCCCATTTCAGTCGTCCTTTCTATGTTTAATTCCATGCGGTCCCTCCAGTCACACCAAACCGTGATTATTTTATATAATCCCCAGACTACCCTTCAGCAATTTGGGAGGGAATTTTGGCGCCAGATCAAATCAAGGGATGGTGATTATCCTTCTAGCTTGTTGGACAAGTTTCCTCCTACTTTTGTCTTGTTGGAGAAGTTAGTGTTGTTCCTTTTTATTTTGTTCACTTCTTCTTTCTCTTTGCCATTGTATGTGAACAAACATTTCTCTCTTCATCACCCATCTCCATTTTCCCCCTCCATAAAAATCTCTCTATTGGAATGTTACCCCAGTTGCTACGGTCTCGTCTTGAGGAAATCCTAAGTCAACGTGGAGTTTTTTTCATATTAACATATTTTTATTAACTATCACTTTCGATGGTTTCTCACTTGTCATGTTTTTTGTTGTTGTAGGCCCCCAATGGATAAGTTTTACAGTGTCGTGAAGTATAGGGGAGAGGGTTGTGTGTTAGATTTCATTTTCTTGACTGGATGGGAGTCGATATTGAAAGAAATATGCACATATTGGGCCCTTAAAGCTCTTTCAGTAAGAGTAAATTATGTAACTCCATATGAGCACAAGACAATGGCTTCCATTAATTTAGAAGATGATTTCCAGAGGATGTGCAACATTCATTGTATCTTCAAGATAAATGTGGTGGATATGATGCTTGAGACCGTGAACAATAACAGTACAAAGGGCACCTTTGGCTCATCAACACCACTATAAACATCATATCCTTTTCATACTTTCACTTTTTTAGATTTCTACACCCGCAACAACTATTGCCTTGCTATTGGAAGTTGACGACGTACACATGATTCATATGGTGATCATTTTTTGTGCTCATTAAACCGTTTTTGTATCTATTAATATTGATTGATCAATAATTTCCGTTTTGTATATTGGTTTTTGCAATTTCTGATGATTTTACTGGTAAGTATTCAAGTTTTCATACATTTTTGTTTATTTATCATACTAACAGTTTACTTATTTCATCATAATAAAGGAGCCATTGTCACAAAGTGCTTCATCCAACCCACCATTAATGTTTTCATTAGTGTTACATGGAGGGCCCATAACAATACCTAATTCTTCAAGAGATTTAGAAACTCAATTTACTATGATTGGCCATCATTTCAAAAAATCTAGAAGACTTCAAAGTTGTATTGTGTGAGCTAGTCATCAAAAGCAATTTCAACTTTCGGTTGATAAAAAAAGATAGAGATAGAGTAACTATCACATGTTCTATTGAAGGTTGTCAATGGCGTGCCCATGACTCAAGGGAGGGAAAACTATCCACATTTAGTATCAAAACAACACAACATGCTCACACATGTGGCAGGAGTAGCAACATCCATTCAAAAGATTCACTGACTGGTTGGCCATAACCCTTCTAATCACACAAACAAAACACATTGATTCAGATGATATATAGTCGACGAACAACAAAGAGCAAAACCACTATATCTTCGCCATACAATACACTTTGCAAATATTTTCATTTAAATGAACAAAAAAGACAAATTTAAACTTTAAACACTGGAAAATAATACCATTCAAAATAAAAAGACATGAACCCCTAAATGCAAATGATCCAATCACATCATTTGAATAGAACCAACCAAATATGTGTTTAGAAAGAACCATATATGGATAGAATATACAATGGAAGAAGACAATTGTGGGGGTAACAGGATTGTTAACACAGAATTTGAACATAAAATACATTCTCAAAATCTAAACATAAAATACATTCCACATGATAACAACAACGTTATTAGAGATTTTGCATACAAAAGACATTCGTTGTCATAAATCCACACAATTCTATTGGTTTCAAGTCAAATTAGGGCATAAACTAATTGCACAAACTAACTACATGTGGAAATTTCAATTCTTTATAGAGGTATTGCAGGGTTTATTCATAAAGATATTCAAATTCCTCAAACATTGCATGATAATTCCATAACAATAAAAAATATAAGATAACAATGCCTTGAGCAAAATAAGTAAAAGGTCTCGGCCACCAATGCCACCAGCCTTCATACCTATCTGCGATAGAGCACATAGAAGGGACTGATGCTATAGCTATTTCTTACCTCTTTTCTCAGGTTACAGCATCTCGAACCCTGGCAACAATGTAGTCGTGCAAAGGAGGAAGATGAAAGGAATTAGCTTTTCTCTAGAGAAGATGAACATGGAGATGTGATGGTTATTTAATAACTTCCCAATTTTCAAACCTTGAGAATCAAATATTACTAGGAGGAGGCAACATAGTTATTTTACACGAGATTTAACCTTATTAAGCAGCCATTGGATTGAGAGGTAATTCTCTAAAAAAGAAGAGACTTTGTGGGGAAATTAAAAAATCAAAGGGGCTTTTTGGTCAATTGAGAAAGTAGGAGAGATGGTTTGAGCGATTCCTTGATTATAATTAATTCAAGGACAATTCTTATTTATATCTATCAAGTATAAACAAATCAACAACTTATTTCAAAATTAACATACATAATAACAAGAAATATTAACACAAACAAATGTGTCCGAGACTCATCCACAAGGGATTAATCCCACACTTATTTACCAAAAAAAAAAAAAACTAGACAAAAAACACCCATGGGTTTTAAGTGAATGTAACTAAGATTGGGCTTCTCACAATGTGCTTGTTTGAAACCCACCTCAAGTATCCTTCACTCACACCTCCCCTCATTGCACCGACATCGCCGGAGCTAAAGTAGAGACTAAAAGTTAACGTCTGGTTCATCTCAGAGAAGCTCAATTTCTCCGGATAAACACTCACTTCCACCCCTTCCGGTCTTTTTATCTGCATCGAGTACAATGACTCAGATTCTCCAACATTCGTTACTGACCGAGTTATTGTCTTCTCTGCTTTTGATCCTAATGCCACCGATACCGATGGATAGTTCAACTCCTCTGCATTTATAGGATCAATGCTAGCACATTCTATTATCCGGCGAGCCACAGCGGAAACTTGCTTGTCGGTGTAACCCAGCCCGCAAAGATAAGCAATGTAATCATCTCTGACGATGTCGTAAACAAGTCCAGGATCATTAGCCTTTGTTGGATTAATGTGTCCGGCACCCATGGAATACAAGTCCGATATAGGTAAGCCATCACGGTCTAGAGTGTCGGCTGTTGTCATGATTGCTGATTTGATTGCGGCCGGAGACCAATCCGGGTGAGCAATTTTGAGCAATGTAGCAACTTCGGCGATGACCGGAGAGGATAATGATGTGCCGGAGACTATGTTGAACGCCATAGAAGTTATGGTGGAGTTTACCGGTGATTCTAATGAAAGCGGCCCTACCGGAGACGGCCATGCAGCGAGGATATTTACACCAGGGGCGATTATGTCTGGCTTCAGCACACCTTCATTTACAGAACTTGGACCTCCGGAGGAAAAGAAGCTACCGAGCGGTGCGGAGGGATGCCGTATAATGTACCATCAAAAAAATTATAGTTGCGGTTGGGTTTTGTTTTTTAAGAGAGCATATGCTAAAATTCTTCTGCCATCAGAGTAGCTAACATGTGCGGCAGGAAGGACATGAGCTGTGGCGCGGGTGGTCATATCCTGATCTTCTTCGTTTATTAGTATCATCGCTACTCCTCCGGCTCTTTGCACGACAATGCCTTTTTCAACAGTGTTGTTTTCGCCATAATTGTGGCAAAGAACTATCATTCCTTTAACGTTTATCCGATCGAGTGAGCCATCACTACAAGCTTTTGGCTCTGGAACCTCCATGCCGACCGGGGTAAACAATTGGTAGGAAGCCGGAGGTGAAGCCCGGAGGGATGGTAAGCAGATTCTCCGAGAAGTTCTTCACCGTTGCCAAGCTTGACTCTTGCTCTTATCATTCTATCCATGGTGCTTGCTCCCACTGTAATCAACCATGGTGAATCATTTTCTATTGTGCCTTTAGCAGGCCCGGAATTTCCAGCTGAAGATGTCACAATTATCCCCTTCTCAACCGCGGCTAATGCTCCTATGGCCACTGCATCATTATAGAATGGCACTGCACCACCGCCAAACGATAATGAAATAACATCCACTCCATCGGCCATTGCTTGGTCTATTCCTGCGAGGACATCACTTGACCCACACACATTAGAATGACATACTTTATATATGGCTAAGTGACAATTGGGGGCGACACCGGAGGCTGTGCCTTTCGCATTCCCAAGAACTTGTGCATCTTTGACAAATCCTCCGGCTGCAATACTAGCTGTGTGTGTGCCATGCCCGATGGGGTCGTATGGTAAATCCTTATTTCCGCGTTGGAAGGATCTTGCACCAATGAGCTTATTGTTGCATGTGGTCGGCTTAAAGTCACAATGCCCCTTCCATTTTGTGGGAGGATGCGGCAAACCACTGTCTTTGAATGACGGGTGGTTAGGTAACACACCTGTGTCTAGCATTCCAATGATGAGCCCTTTTCCCAAATTTGTATCTTTTTGGAGACAAGTGCCTTGATTGAGACCGAGGAAGTCGTTGATATGTGTTGTATGAAGATAAAGCATTCTATCTTTCGTTGCATGGATGAATCCTTCTTTCGTCTCCATGGCCTTCACTTCTGCACTTGTTAGTCTTGCGGCAAAGCCGGTGATGGCTGTTTGATAGGCGTAGACTATTCGTGCCTCGCCGGAGGCTAATGTCTTCGTAGGCAAGAAGGACATATACCTTATAAAAATAGAGAAAACAATAGCTTCGATAACATATTACAAAGATTATATAAAGAGAAAAATATGAGCTATGTTTTATGTATGTAACATTACCAACTAAGCAAATCGGTGGATCTAAGTGACTTGACATTCTTCGGCTTTTGAACATGAACAATGTAGGTCTCGTGATGAGTATTAGTTATTGATGAAATTTGGCCATTGATCATAAGAAAAGTGGTATGGAAAAGGAGAAGAATGACAAGTAGTTTCATGATGAACAAAAGTGAATAGAATTCAACTGAACTGACCTGCAAAACACATGAGAACACACACATATATATAGTGTGTTGATATAAAAGAGGAATAGAGATGCCAAAACACGATGAAAGTGTGAGGTTTGTATAAATATAAAATATGCAAGGCCAGCAAAGAATTAGAGTGTTCTTTCATGACAAGTACTTAGTGCAAACAGCTCTGCTATTTTGGCAGGAATTTTTTTTTATTCTTAACAAGAAGATTACTCTTAAGTTTTTTTTTCATATTTCAGAAATATATATAAATGTACTAAAGATATGCTTTGGTTGTATGAATAATCAAAAGAAAGACATATTGCAAGTATTCATGGGATCCAAAGGGCTTCGTATTGGCAGTCATTGAAAACAATGAAATCATGAATCAATGAATGTGAAACTATTTTTACTGAATTAATGAAAAAAACTTAAAGAAGATAATCTTCCAAGAATATTAAAGTTTTTTTAAATTTAATTTTTTTACAATATGTACTGTTGAAAGCACTTACCTGCAGGTTACTTTTTTTGTTTTGGTATAGTTGTACTCCTGTAATTGTTTCTACCAAGGTTGGAAAACAAAAGGTACAAATTAAAAATGACTGTAATAATAAATAAATTTGTTTAATGTTCTTAGTGTTTGTTTAATTGGGATAGTTTTGACCAAGAACTTGATTAATTTTCATGCCTTTCTTTGGGTTAAATTTTTGATAAAAGTGGATAAACCACAAATTTATTGAAAATAAAACATAGCGAAAAAGTACAGTAAAAGTACAGAAACTCTCACCAGAGGTGAGGCATAAGTACTACAAGATACATAACAAGGAAAACAAAGAACGAGAAGATAAAAACAATGCATGAAGATCGAAAGCCCACCATACGGGAGTGCAGGTCACAGAGTGACAGGTGAAGAACTCTACTCTAGAGCGAGGGATTAGAATCTAAATCGCGGAAATGTTGGATTCCCTTACGATGAGAGTTGATTGAGCACTGATTTTTCCGAGTAGCCACGTACCAAAGACTCGTTTGTTGGTTAACATCGGGGGTTAAAATTTTATAAGAACCAAAAAATTATAATATGTTGGAAAAAATGAAATTTTGATAATAATGACACCTTGATAATGTTTTTTTTTTTTTTTTGATAATGTTTGATTAAAGTCACCTTGATAATGTTTGAATTAAGGACAAACTATAAATAAATTTTGCAATATACGTAATTATTTTTATGAGCTCATAATAGTTATTCAACAACTAATTTTTGTTGTAATAAAACATGAATGAGAGATACTGGAATGCTGCTTTATAGAAAATTAACTTATTTAAAGTTATTTAATATTTAGGGATCCTTTGGCTTCACATATTTTAAACTACAATATAAATAAAATAATATGTAATAAAAAATACTGTATTTCGTTTTAAAATATAAAATGAATAAATTATATTCATTAGAATAAAATGAATAAACCATATTCATTGAAAAAAATAGATGATACATAACAAACATTAATAGTCCACTAGCTAGGAGTGGAGATTGACCAATGAAAAAAATACAAAAAAAGTGGGCAAAGAAGGACCCAATACAATAAAAAAAACATTGAGAAAAATGAGCTTAGAGCATATATGCTTGCCAAGATAGCTCCCTACTAAGATAGAAATGATGGTCATTTGGTCCTCTGTAAGTTGAAGTATATAATCACTGAGCTTACTCACGTATTCATAAAATTTTAAAAAAAATTATTTATTTTATTATAGTTTTTACAATATGGACAAATCATCCGTCAACATATACATTTTTTTAGTACCAAGTCTAAACTATATATTGGGAGAGCTCTCAATTTATGGCATAAGAGTCAAGTGTTTTAGGCTCGAGCTCCGCATTATAGTTAAGTGTTTTATGGTTCGAGCAAAAAATTTTAATAAGAAAATAAATAAACTTATTTGGAAGAAATCATATCAAATATTTGTTTTATATATAATTCTAATTAATTTAAATAGTATTTTCGATAATATTTGAGAAAAACTAGATTAATATAAGGATAGAAATCAGACATCTATAGCATAAAAAGGAAAAATAAATGTCTATTATTCGACTAGATTTTAATAGGGGAAATTTATTGTATGAAAGCGGTAATTGTTACATGTTACTAAAAATTGTATAGGGGAAATTCATTGTATAATGTAATTAATTTTACATATAAGTGGCCAATGTATAGCAAACAAGATATGCATATAAAAGTAAAATGACTTATATTCCTATTACATTCAGTTGGTTAAATGCAACCACGTACTTCTTTAGTGAATTATAAATTATAATGAGTCCTAATTTTATTAAATTTATATTTAATATTAATTTTTTTATGCAATCACCATTTTTTTACAGTAGAAAAATTAATATTGCATTTCCTTCTTTGCTTATGAGAATTGGATATATACAAGACTATGATAGGTGATAAATAATTCATAACCATTTCCTAAATGAAATTGTCACCAAACAAAACCATCTAACAAATTATTGCACAAGAACATGATCAATATATTCAACATGGAAATTAAAAGATAAAAAATCACAATAAACCAAAAAAAAAAAATTTTGTTTCCTTTATTCATATAGATTAACGTATCATGTTTTTTTTTTTTTTAAAAAAAACACCACCTTTTCTCTCAAACAAACAAGGAACTGAAGACTTCCTATTGAAACCCTAATTAAACAAAGCTAACAGTGATAGCACTCTTCACAACATGCTTGCCAGAAACCCATCTAAGTTGTCCTTCTGAAACTGATCCAATTCTGTCACTAGTATCACCAGCGGTGAAGTATACATCATACACCACCGTCTGATTAATCTCCGAAAACTCGATCTTTTCCGGATATACATCAACCTTCACCCCCTCCGGTGCATCAACTTGCACCGTATACACAGCATTGTTTTCTCCAACGTTCTTCACAGTCCTTGTGACCGTCTTTTGTGATTCAGAGGCCACACTCACTGTAAATGTAGGGTAGTTCAATTCCTCGGCTGTGATCGCCTTCCGGCTTAAGCACTCGATGTAACGGCGTGCCACAGCAGAGACTTGTCGATCACTGTAGCCTAATCCACAAAGATAAGATATGTAATCATCGATGTCGATATCATAAACAAGACCTGGATCATTAGCTTTTGATGGATTGACATGGCCGGCACCCGTGGCGAAATAATTAGTACTATTGCCAGTCTCATCGGAGATCGGTTTACCATCCCGTCGTAATTCATCGGCTGTCGTCATGATTGCTGACTTGATCATAGCCGGAGACCAATCAGGGTGTGATGCCTTAAGCAAGGCAGCAACTCCGGCAAGATGAGGTGCGGCCATCGATGTGCCGGAGAGCATGTTGAAGGTTGGCATTGCGCCGCAGTCGGCGGGGGATGGCCATGCTGCGAGGATGTTCAATCCGGGCCCAACTATATCCGGCTTCATCACACCATTGTTGATAACACTAGGTCCCCGGCCGGAGAAGGAAGCGATGCTCGGTGACACCGGAGTTCCATACACTGTCCCCTTGAATAAAATTCCCGCAGTGGCCACTGGAGAAGCTTTCATGTACTTTTTGATCCTCAAAGCATCACCATAGCTAATCTGAGCTGCCGGAAGTACATGAGCTCTAGCTTTCACAGTGAGCATTTGTTTTCCTTGGTTCATGAGAATCATCGCTATGCCGCCGGCGTTCTTAACGACCATACCTTTTTCGATGCTATTGTTAACACCACCGCCAGTCTCACACAAAACTATCTTACCCCGGACATTAATTCCGTCGAGGGAGCCATCGGAGCATGTTTTTGCTCTTACAACTCCTTTCTCTCCAGGGAAGATAAGAGGAAGCATTGTGAAAGGGAAGTTATCTGGTTGGTAAGCAGACTCACCGTTGATTTCTTCTCCGTTGCCGAGCTTTATAGTCACTCTAATACTTCTATCCATGGTGCTTGCCCCAACTGTTAGCATCCATGGAGCATTATTCTCGACGGAACTCTCCTTCGGTCCCATGTTCCCTGCCGATGAGCTAACGAAAAGCCCTTTTTCGACAGCAGCGAGAGCGCCAATTGCCATGTGATCATCGTAGAAAGGATCCGGCCTGCCGCCAATTGATATAGAGAGCACATCAACTCCATCACTGATAGCTTGATCAATGGCGGCAAGTATATCACTACCATGGCAATGCTTGTAGCAGACCTTGTAGATAGCAAGGTGAGCTTTCGGCGCAATGCCGGAGGCATTGCCCTTTGCTTGACCAAGGACAGAAGCATTGGCAACAAAGTTTCCGGCGGCGATGCTTGCGGTATGCATTCCATGGCCATTGTCATCCACCGGAGAATTTCTACATCCACGGAGAAACCCTCTTGCTCCAACAAGCTTATTGTTGCATACTGGTATATCAAAGTCACAAATTCCCTTCCACTTCGCCGGTGGCAAAGGCATGTCTTCTCCAGTGAAAGACTGGTGGTTCGGCATCACGCCTGTGTCTAAAACTCCGATGATTACACCTTTGCCATAGTTAGACTCCTTCCAAAAACAGTGATCTTGTTGTAACCCTAGGAAATCAGGTGAGTGAGTTGTGTGTAGGTTGTATTCTTGATCTTTTTGTGCATGAACAAAGCCTTTCATTTTCATCATTGTCTTCACTTCGGCTTCGGTTAATCTTGCGGCGAAGCCATTAATGGCGTGCATGTATGAGTATAACATAAGTTGCTCACCGGAAGAGGACAATGGTTGAAGAAATGATCTATAATATCTATCAAGAATAAAGAATATGAACTAAGTTAATGTAGAAAAATAATGACATGCATACAAAATAACATCTTAATATATCTAATAAAACCTTTCTCGAGCTTCCCGGGCGAGAAATTTAGTGGCATTAGCTGTTTCGACATGAATAATGTAGGTGTTTCGATCACCACTAGTATCGGAGCAATGGATTATCGACGAGAGTAATTGGCTATTAATAGGTATAATGAATAGAGTGGAGAAGAAGAAAAGGAGGAGAAGACTACTATGGTTAATCACCATTGGAGGATGAGGAAGAAGGAAAAAATTAGGGTTAGGGTTAGGGTTTGTGGTGCAGAGAAGGTGATAGAAGTATGGCTATATATATATACGTGCATGGGAGTGCATGAGTGCATTGGAGATGCTTGCAAGGGCCATACATGCGTAACTCGTGGCAACAAAGGTTCTATAATTTTTGAGGAGGTTGTTATTGGGTGTTGATGCCAAACAAGAGTGAGACTTGTGTTAGACTTGTAATTATTTATATATTTCATCAATTTGGATTTCGAAGGAGATTTATAATCACAAAATTAATTCTAGCTCTTTTGATTGTGTTTTTATAGAATGATTGAGATGGTAATAATGGAACATTATTATGTAGCTAGCTTAAGGACAATTTTTTTTTCAAGATTTGATTGATCCAATTTAATCTTTCATATGTGATTTTTTTTTTTTCAAAAATAACTACATTAAGAATACTATGAGCGAAAAGTAAAAAAGTCAATTATTTTTAAAAGTCCACTGGTAATTTTGTCAAAAATAAGTAAATCACAAATGTATTACATATTAAAAACTATAAATAATAAATGACAAGATTTTTTTACTTAATAAATTGGTTTATCTATCTTTAAAAAAAAAAGAAAAAATAAAAAGCCAAATCACTAGAGGTGATTAAATGTGACCAAGATATTTATATTTTTATTTTTATATGGTCAACAAGAATGAGAAGAAAATCGAAAAAATCATTATAAAACTTTGTTTATTAGTACAACAAAGAATTGTTGTGAAAATATTGCGAGACAAATTCCAAAAAAAAAAAAACGAAGAAAAAATATATAACTTGCAAAAAATCAAAGGATCAAGCACCACATTATTTCATCCAATCATTCAAACACTTGAAAAACATTGAGCTTGAGCATCTAAATAAACAATGAAGGGGCAATCTCACAATATATATGATTTTTTGAGAATCCAATGGAGTTGAGCTTGGAATGCCAATTCTCAGTACAGATTTTTTTATTCCGGACTTTTTCAAACGTTAAGATTTCACTTGTTAACAGGAGTTCTAGTAACTAATCTAAGTTTGAATAAATATGATATAAAAACAAAAGCTTTAAATAAAGGAACAAGTTTAATTTTCATTCAAATGGCATCTAAGGCCGCTGTCATTAAAAAAATGGTAGAAGGATTTAACAGAGAAGACATCACCGCTATCCTAGTACCAAACCTTTAGGTTTGGCCGGCCCCTTGCTCAGCAAACTAGGGAAATGTATATGCAGATCAATGAGTTTGTCACGGATAAGCGAGACCGGCAATGACCAAAAATCATACACAGTGTAGTTGATATTTGGGTAGGTGACAAACACCTTGGCCCAAGTATCTTTGGGTGCAATTAATTAATAGCTACAAAAGAAGGCAACTATGGATCTCATGCTTAAAAAAGGATTTCTTTTTGCGCGGGGGTGCAAATTGAATAAGCCCAAACAGCCCAATTTGGAGGTAGTTGAAGGTGACATGGCAACCAACACTAAGTAGCTGTAATTAGCTGTGATGTAGTTGGTTTTACATGTAAAAATGCTATTTGGTTCACTGTAAAATGAGTTTTATATATAAAATATTTTACAGTTTGTTGAACTTTTGCAGCATTTCAACTTACAGTAAATTTTGCTCTAAGTTGAAATGCAGTAATATAAGTGGTATCCACTTACCATCATATTCATATCATATTTAATTATAAAAACAATTTACTTAATTAAATATTTTTAAATTTAATTATGAAAATATATTTATGTAAAAATATTTTAATAATTAAATTTAAAAATATTTAATAAAGTAATATTTATATAATTAAATATTTTTACTACAAAAATATTTTTTAATTGAAAATATTATATTTTTTAAAAAATTAATTATTAAAAATTCTTTAAGTAATATAATTATATAAATATTATATTTTTATATTTTAATATTTATATAATTAAATAATTTTATCATAAAATATTTTGATAATTGAAAATATTATAAAAATAATTAATAGAGTAAGTGTTTTTAAATTTTAATTATAAATTTTTACAAATAATAAAATTAAAGAAATATTAAAATATTTTTAATTTAATAAATAATTTATTAAATTAATTAATTATTTATTTGTACTTAAATTAATTTTTATAAAAAAATATTAAATAATTATTAATAATAATAATAGATAATTAGCGTAAAAGTTATATCAAATAAATAAATAAACAAATAAATGCAGTATTTTCAATTATAACTGTAATTCACTTACAACAACCAAAGAATCCCTTAAATGTAGCTGAGATTTCCGCTACTATTTTCCTAATTAGTGGGCCTTTATTGAAGTCATGAAGGCTCATGATGTGCCAACCCCCTACTCTCGAGACTTGCAGACCTGCTATTAGGCCACAAGCCAACTAAACAAAACTTTAAAAAAAAATTATAATTTTAAAAATATTTATAATTAAAAATATATATATAATTTCAAAAAATTAATGAAACTTTGATAGAAAAATATCATTGAAATAATTGTAAATTATTAGAGGGATTTGTATTGCAATAGCATGAAAAAATTTGTAATTTAGTTATAAATTAATTATAAATTATTGGAGGGATCGTATTTTAGACCACAAAGGTATTTACAATTTAGTTCTAAATTAGTTATGATTTAGTAAAGAATGTAAATTATATATAATATGTAGTACAATATCTTATATATACAATTTTATTATGGTGTTTTTTCAGTAATGCATAAAGCATAAATATTTTTTTTTTTGTCATTTTAACTACATTTCACTCAAATTTATCATTTGATTTTGTTGAGAGAAATATTGTTTAATTATATTATTTTTCTATTAATATTAATATCAAATCTGTATTCACTCACTTTATTCAACAATAAAAAAATAATTAAAGTGACTGCATCATCAATGATTTCATTATATAGTTAGGAGAGTTAATAAATAATTTTTTAAAATGTAAATTAAGTTTATTGTTTTCAAATATTATTATCAAAATCAAAGGTTCATGATCATGGGTACCCTATCATGAATATAATATATTTTTTATAATTTTAAATTGTATATAAATATATAATATGTATTATAAATTAATAAAAATATGAAAAATAATAATATAAAATTTCAACAATAAATATTAATTTAATATATTAAATAAAATACAGAAAAATATGTCATGATAATCTAATACAATTTAAAATACAAATTCAAGCAAAACAGATCATTTGAAAATAAAAACAAATTTTATTCATAAACCCTCAAGGATGACTTATTTTGACATGACTGGTTAACCAGTTTAACTGGGTACTTGAGTCATTCGGGTTAATTTTTTGTGCCGGGTTTTCATATGACCTAACCCAATAATATAAACAGATTTGGTATAATCAGGTCGAATTGGGTTTCAAACTATTGATTTCATTATCTAAGATGTTAATCTCTACTGTGCATGACATGGGATAACACTAGTTTTCTTATATATATAATTTATGTATAGAAAGAAAATATACTTTAATATATTAATAATATACCATGAGATAAATTAATTTTTTAAAAATATTTATAATATATTATAAAAAATAAATTAACCTCTCTATATTTTTAAAAAGTCACTTTACAAATATATTAATATCTAAAATTGAATTATCATTGAAATATACATGAATTAATTTCAATATATATTATTAGATAAGATAATCCATGATATCCATCATATTTCAAAATTTTAATTTAAAAAGATAATCTCTCTTTTAAATTGAATCAATATTGAATAATATATTTTAAAAAATTAATTTTAAAAATATATCAATTATAAATTAGCATAAGTTAATTTTAATATTTTTTATAAGATATAAGATAATTTATACACATATTTTGAAAAGTTACTATAAGGGGCTGTTTGGTTGTTTGTAAGTGAAATTACATATAAGTAAAGTTACAGTGTAAGTGAAAATACTGTATTTTAACTTACATCATAGTTGTTTGGTTTGTTGTAATTTGAAATGCTGTATTTGTTTTATGTTTGTTTGGTTTGATATAAGTTGAAGGGTATAGTTACTATGTAAGTGAAGTGATAAGATTATCCTTATCACATGTTGTTAACACTAGTTATTTAATATTATTTATAATTTTTTTTAATTATATACTAGGATTCAATTTTATTTTTTAAAATTATTAATTACTTTAACTCTCATTAATTAATTTAGGGTTAATAACTATTTTTGTAATCATTTTATTACACATACTACAAAATTTGATTAAATAAACATATAATATGGTAGATTAAATAAACATTAATTCATGGATATCTTGAGCTTAGAAAAAATCAGCAAGCAATTTATTTAGAATTCTCTTTATTTTCCACTATTTCCAATCAGTTAAAAGTCCAAGAACATCCTTAATGAATGCAAGTAATATCAAGAAAACAAACAAATTGCTCAAGATCACAACAACAAGAAATCAGTTAAACAATGAATTACACTCAATAGTAGAACACATCTCTCATTCTACATCAAAAGCAACATCATCTGATGAAAATACATAAGGATTGCATTTCAACTAAACAACAACCAACCCATGTCTCTGCATCAGTACCACAACCCTTCTTGCAGAACACTCTCCTTGCCAAAATCCAATAAAAAACCAAAAACTTTAAATTTTAGTCAAAAATCTCTCATAAATCACAACAGCTCTGAGATAAGAGAAGAGGCTTCAAATGGAGAGAGAAGGCGATGGAGAAGAATAAGAGCCTGAGAGGAAGGGGCTGCGGATCTGGAGCTTAGGGCTTGGGAGAAGAAGCGGATGGAGTTGAAGTTTGGTGAGAGGAAGCCGGAGAAGATGGGATCAGAGGCGAAGGAGTCGGCGGCGGTGGCGTTGATGGAGATGATGGCGAGGTTGTGGGTGGTGGTGTTGTGGATGCTGTTAATGGAAAGTTGTTGGGAATAGTCGAATGGGTGATGGTAACCCTTTGTTTTGCTGCATTTTCACTTACAGCCAAGTTTTGCTGCATTTTCACTTACAGCCAAGTCAAAATACAGTAAAACACTATCATGATGTAATTACTTTTACATGTAACTGATGTTTTACAGCCAACCAAACACACTTTTACATGTAAAACAATTTACATCATAACCACTTACACCTACTTACATGCAACCAAATAACCCCTAAATATTATAATATTATTATAAAATTATATATGTTTTGGCGGGAGAAACTAACCTTTCTTTGCCCAAAAGTTACTATATATATATATATATATGGCGGGCACTGTTGTTGTTACTTTTGGGCCAAGGGAGCAAAACTAGCACCATGGGCTGAGCCCAAAAAATTATACGTTTGGGCCGGAAAGCCCATTAATGAAACCCAAAAGCCTTCAACCAACCTAAAACCCTAATTTCCATCGTCCAAAGCAGCTTCTCTTTCTCTCCATCGTGCGTGTTGGGGTTTTGCTCGAAGATCGATCGGGTAAACGAGGTGAGCGTTGCCATTCTATATTTTTTCTTGATGAAATTCATGTTTTCTCTTCGGAATTTTGGTTATTTATTCGAAGAGGTGGTGTTGTATGTTCGTAATGAATTGCCTTTGTGTTTTCCAAAACGGTTTTGTTTTTGTGATGAAATTCATCACATCTAGATGGAAAAAAATGGGATTTTGATGGATCTGATTTGTTTTATTCAAAGAATATAGCTGATTCTTTTATAAAGTTATCTTTTTGATCTGGATGTTTGCTTTTGTTTAGATATCAGGTTCTCAATAGTTGAAGGTTTTCTTTGTTGCAGGTTTAGCCCTTGAAGACCAAATAATGGTGAAGAAGAGCAAGAGTAAGCTTTATATTTTTCTAATGGATTTGATTGTTTTTGGTTGATTTGATTGTGTTTAATTTTTATATATTGTCAATTTAGAGAGTAAGAGTAAGAGAGTGTCACTGAAGAAGAAGTACAAGGTAATAAGAAAGGTAAAAGAGCACCACAGGAAGAAGGCAAAGGAAGCAAAGAAACTTGGGTTGAACAGGAAGCGCAAGGTTGAGAAGGATCCTGGCATCCCGAATGACTGGCCTTTCAAGGAACAGGAGCTTAAGGCACTTGAGGCTCGAAGAGCTCGTGCTTTAGAAGAGTTGGAACAGAAGAAAAGCTGCTAGGAAAGAAAGAGTACCTTTTTCTTACCCATCTTCTAAGTTTATTATAAATGACTAATTTGTTTTGACTTAGAATTACATAGAATTACAATGGAAGTATGACCTGAATAATTTTAATCATAATAGATGATGAATTATTTTTATTCAGTTCAATGATTAAATATGCCATTGCCGATTGACTGTCATTGTTCCACAGGCGCAGAAGAGAAAACTGGGGTTACTTGACAACAATGATCTTGGAAACTTGGCCTCCAGTGCTTCTGCCAAAGATGATGAGTTCTCAAATAGAAGTGCTGTTGAGGAAACCTTGGCTGCACATAAAAGTCATGGTATTAGTTTAGTTTTGTTCTCTAATTAGTTTGAATTGGAAGTTATCACTCTCCTTGTAGTTATTGTAAATAATATCGCTGAAATTTAATATAAGCAGTAGTTTGAGCAATGCCTTGAATTTCTCAGACCATTCTGAAAGAGCTTTCTACAAGGAGTTGGTCAAAGTTGTTGAAGCATCAGATGTAATTTTGGAGGTTCTTGATGCAAGAGATCCCCTTGGCACTCGGTGTGTTGATATGGAAAAAGATGATCTTAAAGTCAGATCCAAATAAGCGTCTTATTCTTCTTTTGAATAAGATAGGTATATCTTTTTTTATTAGCTTTGGTTAATGTTTTCAAGTTGACATTTGCCTAAAAATTTCAAGAAATAATTATGGCTTGCACGCACTGTAGCCTACCTACCTTTCACAAACATCAATATCTACTGAGAAGTGTAAAATGATTTCCTTTCCAAACAAATGCACCTCTTTGGTCCTTTACTTAAAAATGTTGCTTTTGATTCAGTCACAAACATTTCCCTTCTTTGTCATAGATCTTGTTCCTCGGGAGGCATTAGAAAAATGGCTCAACTATCTTCGTGAAGAGTTACCAACAGTTGCTTTTCAAGTGTAGCACTCAAGAGCAGAGGTCACACTTGGGGTGGAAATCTACCTCCAAGTCATCCAAAAAAAGTGATATGCTTCAAACAAGTGATTGCCTTGGAGCTGAAACTCTGATTAAATTGTTAAAGAATTATTCTCGAAGCCATGAGGTAAACCTGAACCATCTTATTAAACTCTTGTGATAATGTTATAATGGCATATTAACCATGAGCTGGAAATATTCTACATGCTTTGCCAATAGTGGTTCATGGCTGCATTTTGTTAACAATATGACTCTGTACATTCTGTGAGCTTTTATGTGATATGTTCATACTGAAGTTTTAATTAGATATAAATATTGTCAATTCATCATATTCTATTAAGTACTGTATTAAGTGTGAAATTTTTGTTCTCTTGAGACATTAGCTATATGGTATTCATCTATAAATCATCAATTTGCAAGGGGTGCCTTTTTGTTCAGTTTGTTCTTGTAGCATTATGATGCTCATCATTTAGTGTATGAATTTACTCTACAAAGTTCCTGAGCCTTGCTTGATTATATTTTGCAGCTCAAAGTATCGATTACTGTGGGCATAGTTGGGCTTCCAAATGTTGGTAAGAGTAGTCTGATTAACAGCTTGAAAAGGTCTCATGTGGTCAATGTTGGAGCTACTCCTGGGTTGACCAGATCAATGCAAGAAGTTCATTTAGATAAGAATGTGAAGCTTTTGGACTGCCCCGGAGTTGTAATGCTCAAGTCTAGTGATGATGATGCATCAGTTGCTCTTCGGAATTGTAAGAGAATCGAGAAGTTAGAAGACCCTGTTGGCCCAGGTAACTTCCATGAGTAATATTGTTCATATGTGCACAATTTAGTAAATTTGTATTGAAGTACTTCATTATTTTTTGTACAATCAACTCTCTGTAATTAGCAAGATGAATGAAAAGACAAATGTTGGTTTAGAGGTACTTTTATCTGTTTCATGATATTGATGCTTCATTTATTTGATGGGACCTTTTTATTTTTACAGTTAAGAAGATAATAGATCTTTGTCCTGCTGAAAGGTTGATGTCACTTTACAAGTTGCCGAGCTTTAGCTCTGTCGATGACTTCCTTTATAAGGTTGCTACTTTGAGGGGAAAGCTAAAAAAGGGCGGTATTGTGGATGTTGAGGCCGCTGCAAGAATTGTTCTTCATGACTGGAATGAGGGTTAGTTTGTTAATTTCCAGTATATGTAGTCAATTCTGTGACATGTCATTTGATTAGTATTATCTTATATTTGTAGGAAAAATTCCATATTACACATTGCCTCCGGTACGAAATCAGGTGGATAATGTTGAAGCAGTAATTGTTTCTGAGTTTGGAAAAGAATTTAATGTCGATGATGTTTACAAGACCGAATGTTCATTTATTGGAACCCTTCCATCTGTTGAAGAGTTTAATCATGTTGAAGTTCCTCCATCATCACCGCCAAATTTTGATGAACAGATGATGGATGAGGTTTGTTTCACCAAATTTGAATTTACTAATTTCTTATTTTAGAATGATAGAGATCACCCTAATTATTTGAATGCTTTTGTCATCTCAGGGTGCTGTGGAGCAAAATGAAGTGACTCAGAATGATGAGTCCATGGCAAGGGATTCAAAAGATCCTGAGGAAACAAAACAAAATACCTCTAACCGACAGAAATGACAAACTATACACTGCAGAAGGTATTCTCGATCCGCGCAAGCGAAGAGCAGAGAAGAAAAGGCGAAAAGCACAAAAGTTGAATTCTGCTAATGATATGGATGCAGACTATGATTTTAAGGTAGACTATCGAAAGCAAATTAATGAAGCTGATAATGAAGATAGTGATGAACAAGATGAAATCAACAATGCTGCCCCAATGGCCGGAGTGGAGCTCGAGGAGTAGAGAAACCAATACATGAAATGCACTAGAAAAACATAATTGAACACAATTATTTAATTTGTCAAAGTTCAACTTCCTTGGTTTTGGTTTTTTCTTGGTAGAGCACTTGTATCATCTTTTCATTGTTGTTTGATTTAAATCTTAAGACAAGAATGATCTTGCATTGTAGCAGCAACCTTGACATTGAAATGAAAATTCATAAGCATTCAGTTATGAGCAAAGAGATTTGTCATTGATCCTTTTAAGAGTTGGATGACATTTGTACAGATAAAACACCGGCGTTTTGTCGAAATTGCTAATGCCACTCTAAACCTCCCAGAGTGGTGGAACCCATTCCTTCCCAGGCTTCATTGTTTCCAACTTCTTCAGTGTCAAGTCCTTCTCTGTCACCATCCCAGCATCCACTGCCATTTTCATCTGAAATTAAGAAATAATAATGTAAATTCTAATTACACATATAATTCATATCATTAAGAGAAATTAAGAAATAATAATGCTTCTAATCACACACATAATTCATATCATTAAGAAAATTACAAACACTTACAGTGATTATAAACTAGCTTCTCTTTATGATCCTCAAACCTCTCTTTTCCCCTCCTTAATTTTGGCTTTGGATCATCACCAAGAACAACCATGTATTTTGGACAGCAAGTCCTCTCAACTTCACCTGACAAATCAATCATCCAGACTAACAATTGAAACAAATCATAGCTACAATTTCTGATAATTAAATGACAATTTGACATGCTTTTGCAGAAACATTAAGCTTCTAATTGACAGTATAAGGTTATTCTCCATAATTTCAATTACAAAGCAAACTTTTTTTCACTTGATAAAAAATTTAGCATGTTCTTGAACAAACAATAAGCTTCTAGTTGGCAGTAAAAAATAATTCTCCATAATTTCAATTCCAGAACAGACACCACTTCACACTGATGAAACATTAGCTTCTAAGTGACAGTATAAGTTAATTTTTCATAATTTCAATTAAAAAAAAAATCACCTTTGATTCAACAAAGTTCTATAAATTCCAAACAATCATAGTATATTGGCACCATGTCCCCTGCGTGCGGGCAAAGACAGGATTGAATCCCCGCAATGGGGTGAGAGCGCATGATATATTTAGAAAACCTCAACACATTGACTATGGCTTGTTCATTTTGTCAAAAAAAAAAAATATCAAGAAATGTCTAACAAGAGTGAAAACAAACCTGAGAGAGTTTCTCTTTTATTTGAATTTTGTTCGCCCTTTGTGGATTCTACATCAAAATTTTCACCTTCATCTCTCACAATCTCTCCATCAGAATGTCTGAACTGCTTAAAAACATCTTCATCAAGAACAAAATCATTACTCTTATTCTTTGAATCTTTAGCAACAGATCCAATTGATGCAAAACATCTCTGCTTTTCCTACCAATCAGTATCACATCATTAATATCACCAAAAACTGGTAGAAATTTCACTAATAAATAAATAAATAAATAAATAAAAGATTAACTTACCTGGATTGATTTCTTGCTGGATTTACTAATCTTTTTATCCAAAAACTCAGACAAAGAGATTGATTGTTTCCCTCCTTGTCTGCAAACAAAATCACTAAAAACTCAAAGAAGAGAAGAAAATCATGGAATCATAATAAAGATGAGAGACAAAAAGGAGAAGCAAAGAGAGCACCTGGATTTAGAGAGGAGAGAAGATGAAAGTGATGCTTGCCCAAATGGTCTCCATGAATGAGGCTTTTGCTTCATTGATGCTTCTTCTCAACAGAGTTTGAGGTTTCCAGTTTTTAACTAACGCTCTCTCTTTGCCGCCATATTTTTGCTTTCCCAACTTAAATTTCGCGCCAAATAAAAACTTAATAAAAATAAATTTTAATTTTAATTTTTCCATATCCTTGTAAAACCTATATTTAATTGTACAATTTAAATTTATTTCTTTATTTATTATATACTCTCCTATTAAAATTCAAATTAAAATTTATATATTTTCCATTTATTCTATTGCAGAAAAAAAATAATATATAGTAGTTTTTTTACAAACATGTATGGTGATGCAAGAAAATTTCTCAATCATAAAGAGGTAAAAATCACTAATTTTCACACACGAGACTATACTTGACCGCGGTTCTGTTCGAACCGTAGAACCAAACCGGAACCGCCACTATTGGAACCGAACTAGAACCGTAAAAAAAGTTTCGGTTCCAAACCGGAACTTTGAACAGAAACTTTAAGGTTCCGGTTAAGGTTCTTATGAGTTGAAAACAGGAACCTGAACTGAACCGGAACCGAACCGCCTGTTCCGGTTCTATTTTTATTTTTTTTTAAAAAAAAAAAAATATAATATAATTTTTTAATTAATTGGAATTAAATTATTTAGAAACGAGCCGGAACCGGAATCGTATTGGAATCAAACAGAGAACAGAAACCTTATGACTACGGTTCAGTTCCGGTTCTATAGTTTATAAAACCGGAACCGACGATTTTGAATTGAAACCGAACTCGGTCAGATCTACACGAGATCCACATTTAGGCCATGAATAATATTAACAAACAGTATTGGATCCGAGTATAATAGTATATAACAGTACTGTTAGGGATATTTTTGTATCATACTATTGAACTATCCAATGATTGACATATATATATATAGTAGCTTTCATCAAAAGATTTTTTTTTGTTGTGAAAAAATATTTTTAAAAAAAAGACAAAAAAAAAAAATTCAATTTTTTAGTTTATTTAACGGATTATACTTTTTATTTTAAGCCATTTAAAAAGATAAAAAAAAATTGAATTGACTTTATCCATCCGCGTCCAATCCAAAATCCAAAAGAAAACCCAAAATTGGAAGCCCTAATTCCAGAATTCCAAGAACTCAATCAAATTGGGAATCAAATTGGGATCTTGTGCACGCACACACACACACAGAATTCAAAATCAGTGTTTATCACTGGACAACAAAAAGTTTTTGCATTTGGTTGGTGAACCATTTGCCCAAATTGCACTTGACTTTGTAGGATATTACAAAAATACCATTCATGATAAGTATGCTACTTTGGACTAGGGCTACCCTTGTAAATTTGGAACAAATCGGGGGTTATATGTATAAAAATCCCCAAATCCCCTTCTCGATTCCTCTCCCCTTTTCCTCTTCTCCGACGTCTCCCATCCCTCGTCGGCGCCGCTCGAATCTCCGTTAAAGCCTCGGATTGGATCTCGTTTTGGATAGATTAGAGCTCCTTTTCTTCTGTTATTCTTGGATCGCTTCTTTGCTGGTTCGGATCCTTGATCTATGGTGCTGTTTGATCGGTGAGGTTATCTCTGTTTTTTTCTCTCTGATTTTTAGGGCTTATGATTGATTTTTGTAATTTTTTTTTGGGGTTTTTAAGCTAATATTGCTGTTTTCGAGATCAAAGATTTGTCTTTTATCTTGGGTTTATGCTGGTTTTGATGTGTGTATTTGGATCTCTGATTTTCAGATTGTTGTCTTTTACTCTTTTTTTTTTTATATTTGATTAGTTGTGTTATTCTGTGAAGATGGTATCTTTTGTCTCAATTTTGGGCGTAGATTCGAACATACTGTGGCTGACTGAGGCTTGTACTCAAAATTCAATTTTTTTCTTTTTTTCCTCTAAATTTGTAAGTTGGAAGAGATATCAAGGTAAAAAAGATTCAAACTTTGAGGTGTTAAATTCGGATCAATATGTATTAGATTGGTATGTTAGTCCATTTACTGCCTTTTCAGTGGATGATGTTCATTTGAGTGTTTGAGATCTTTCCCTTAGTTTGAAGTAATTTTGTGAGAACTGTTTGATGTTTAATATCCTGAAATTTAGTGTAGGTGATTCATGGCTGACCAGCAGTTAGTGGCACAAGTCCAAGACCATGGTTTGGTTGCTAGTGATCATTCTTTAGTTATTGGCCAAGAGTTTCAGGATGTGGAAAGTTGCAGAAGAGCACTAAAGGAGATTGCCATTGCTTTACATTTTGAGCTTCGGATAGTGAAGTCTGACCGTAGTAGATTCATTGCCAAGTGCTCCAAAGAAGGATGCCCATGGAGAATTCATGTGGCAAAGTGCCCTGGAGTGCCGACTTTCTCAATTCGAACTTTGCATTCTGATCATACTTGTGAAGGTGTCCGCAATCTTCATCACCAGCAAGCTTCTGTTGGATGGGTGGCAAGATCAGTGGAGGCCCGTTTGAGAGATAACCCTCAGTATAAACCGAAGGAGATATTGCAGGATATTCGTGAGCAGCACGGAGTTGCTGTGTCTTATATGCAGGCATGGAGGGGAAAGGAGCGGAGTATGGCTGCAGTTCATGGTACTCTTGAGGATGGGTATCGTCTTCTCCCTGCATACTGTGAGCAGATTAGGAGAACAAATCCTGGAAGTATTGCGGTGGTTTATGCTACTGGTCCTGAGAATTGCTTCCACCGTTTGTTTATTTCCTACAGGGCATTGATATATGGATTTCTACAAGCTTGTAGACCACTTCTGGAGCTTGATAAAGCACAACTCAAGGGGAAATACCTTGGAACCTTGCTTTGTGCTTCTGCTGTAGATGCAAATGATACATTGTTCCCGTTAGCATTTGCAGTTGTGGATTCTGAGACTGATGATAATTGGATGTGGTTTCTTTCAGAGCTGCGAAAATTGCTTGGAGTGAGTACAGATAAGATGCCGATTTTGACAATTTTATCAGAGAGGCAAAATGGTGTTGTTGAAGCAGTGGAAACTCATTTCCCCAGTGCCTATCATGGATTTTGTTTGCGCCATGTGAGTGAGAGCTTCCGGGATGAATTTAAGAATTCGAAACTGGTCAATCTTTTTTGGAATGCTGTTTATGCGCTCACTGCAGCTGAGTTCGAGTTGAAGGTGGCTGAGATGATGGAGGTCCAAGACGTCATGCCTTGGTTCCATCGCTATCCACCTAATCTCTGGGCTGTCGCATACTTTGAGGGTGTGAGATATGGCCATTTCACTCTCGGAATTACCGAATTATTATATAACTGGGCTCTCGAGGGTCATGAGCTTCCCATGGTGCAGATGATGGAGCATATCCGACATCATTTAAACACATGGTTTCACGAACGGCGAAATATGGCCATGTCATGGGCATCAATCCTTGTACCCTCTGCGGAGAAGTTGATTGCAGAAGCCGTTGCAGATTCACGCTGCTACCAAGTTCTTCGTGCAAACAAAGTGGAGTTTGAAATCGTGTCATCTGAGAGAACAAACATTGTGGATATACAAAGTCGGTGTTGTTCTTGTCGGCGATGGCAAATATATGGCATACCATGTGCGCACGCTGCAGCAGCACTCCTATCATGCGGCGAAGATGTCAGACTCTACGCCCAAGAGTGCTTTAGCATCAACAGTTACCGTGAAACCTATTCACAGGTGATCAATCAAATTCCCGATAGAAGTTTATGGAAGGATGTAGCAGAGGGAACAGAAGGTGGTCTCGGCAAAGCAGATATAATCATTCGCCCGCCAAAAACACGGAGGCCCCCAGGCCGGCCAAAGAAGAAGGTCCTCCGAATAGAAAGCTTAAAGCGACCGAAACGAGTTGTACAATGTGGCAGATGTCATCTGTTGGGACACTCACAGAAGAAATGCACATTGCAAATCTGACTCCCAATGCTGTCCAGCTGAATTTTTTTCTTCTTTTTTCTGATAATTTGCAGTTTAAATTATTGAGCTAGTATTTGTATCATGGCAGCAGATAAGCATGAGCATGCTATACAAAATCATTGTTGTATCTCCGTCATTTGATTGAATCTGAGTTGCATCCTAGTGTTCCATTTTCCGCGAAATTGATTTCCGTGTGTTATGTTGTCTCTAATTTCTTCCTCATGTGTTCTTCACTTCGGATCAGCTGTAAATTTGCATATCACTGTATATTGACAGTTTAGCCTTAATTAATGGAAATGTTCATGCATAATGCTGCTAGAAGTATCAACACTTTGTTATTTGGGAAGCAGAATAAATGGAAATGAAAGTGAATGAGTCAATGTCTGACCAAACTAAAGTAGTGCATTTGAAAGTCAAAGTACTTGAAAATCAAACAATAGAGATATGCATATATACATAAATATAGAAAGCCAAACAATAGGCATTTATATATATATATATATATATGTATGTATTGTAATTAAGGCAGAGCATGGGTCCATGAGAGCCAACTGTTGAAAACATGGGAGTTATTTGGGTAGTCAACTTGCCTGATTTTCACTGTTTATGCAGTAAAAAGAAATATTTTATAGGGCCTAGGCTGTTGGTGTTTGTTTATATATATATACACACACAATATTACACAATGCACAAAATCAGAGACTTCTCTGAAACTAGAGATGGTGATGACTGATGAACATGCAAGACATTGCAAGTTGGCATGGCAACAAAGGTTTGCAAGACATTACTGCTTGTTATTGGGCAGGTAGGGTTAGAGAAGGATCTATTATGAGCTTTTAAACCAGAACCTAACTATGAGTTGAGGATAACTATGGTAGGTGAAAATTAAATACAATAAATTCAAACAATAAGTTGTAATGCAACGTCATATCTTTTGCATTTCAATGCATGTCGTACTCCTTCTGTTTCTCCCTTCACCATTTTCTACAAAACATTGTTATCTTTTTATTTTATCTGATATATTTTTTTGTAGAAAACAAAAAATAAGAACATAATTATATAGAAAATAATAATTGAGAGCTCATTTCACGTTTGAGCACAAGCTTTCACATGGCTGGCTTTCCGAATTTAAAATCAAATAGTTCAGGAGTTGTGGGCTCGTCCAACGAGTAACTAGGTATAGTTGTGATTAAAAGACTTCAAGTTCAAATATCTCAAATTACAATTAATGTTCAGAGTCTCATGTGAGAATTTTGCGTAAGGATTACATCTCATTCTTTGCTTTGGGATTGCATAGGGGTTATCTTCAGAAGGTCAGTTAAACCACTGATGCACCTCCGTACTCGTTTGTCTTTTATTTTATCGCTTGTCAGGATGGAATCTCATATTTGTGAAAACTTCCATGCTGCAAAAGCAGAGCTCCATACATATTTTTCATCTGCATCCATAAAACTTCATCAAACATACACAGCATTAAACACCACTAACAATGAAAAGAGAACTCATCTTGTTATTATGATGTAGACTTCATTGACTCAATGGTAGCTTTATTTTGTCTCTTTGGTTCCTCTGCTGTTTGTTCGGTTGTAAAAATGTATTAACTAAGACATTGCCTCCTAGTTTTTTATTCTGTTTCTCTCCCTTTCACTATTTTTTGTTGTTTGTTTTATTATTTTTATTTTATCTACTATATCAATTTTTTTTATAATAAATTAGTGATTTATTTATTTTATTTAAAAAAATAATAATAATAGAAGAATTGATCTCAAATATAACAAAAGCACCGCCTTACAACAAAGTCCTTCATCATCCATTGATGACGAAAATCAGGATAAGATATATATATTAATGAATGCTATACCAATACAAAGCCATTCCATTCATTAGTTTCACATGCTTTACATAAATGAATATCTAAATATTTTCCCACTTGCATCCTTAACCTACTTCACTCCATTCCACTCTAAAGAGTTAGTGCCAAAGAAAAAATGTAAAATGGCCTATCCCAGGAGAGTCGTTCGGCTGGAGAAAGAAAAGGGAAGAAGACTTCTTTTCTTCATTCATTACTTTACTTAAAAGACACACAACATCACAACCAAAAAGAAACACACAAAACACTACTACCCAGACTAACAGTGAGTATAAAATTTAAAACATATCCAGCCATCCATATTCCCATACTGAATTGACTTGTTACTGGTGAAGTATGGATGCTATTCTCATTGGTACTTGGATATAATGGATCACAGCTAGGATTAAATCCAACATACTCCCCCTTAATCCAGTTGTGGTCCGAGATCGCGAACACCCATCAGGTGCCGCATTGTCGCAAGCTTCCCCGCTGGCAAAGCCTTCGTCAAAGCATCTGCTTTTTGATCCTCAGTGTTGACGAACTGAACAACAATCTGTCCTCCTTCGATGCACTCACGAATGAAATGGAATTTTGTGTCAATATGCTTACTGCGTCCATGGAAGACGGGGTTCTTCATTAATGCAATAGCTGACTTGTTGTCAACATATAGCTTCACCACTCGTAGTTTTCCTCCAGTCAGTTCTCCCAACAAACTTCTAAGCCAGAGTGCATGGCATGCCGCTACTGTTGCAGCCATGAATTCAGCCTCGCACGATGAAAGAGCAACTGTCTTCAATTTCTGTGAATTCCAGGACACAAGACATTCATTAATGTAGAAAGCCATTCCTCCCGTGCTCTTTTCTCATCATCCATATCTCCCGCAAAGTCACCGTGCTCAGAAACCCAGTGATTACCTCTGCTTCTCCTCCTCTGGTATACACCAATCCATAATGTATGGTACCAGATAAGTATTGAAGAATTTTCTTCACAGCATTGTGATGCAACATAGTTGGTCTTTCCATGAACCTGTTGGCTACTCCAACAACAAAAGAGAGGTCAGGGCGAGTATGTACCAAATACCTGAGACAACCAATGACTCGCCTATACTCAAGTGGCATCCATCGGTTGACCATCTAGATCCTTGTTCAATCGTGCTCTCGGTTCCATGGGAATTTTAGTGGGATTACAGTCCATCATTCCAAAACGTGTCAAAAACTTTCACGGCAGATATGCACTGCTTAATTTTTGATGCAATTATCTTGTCGAGAAACTTCAAAACCAAGATAAAAATGACAATAACCCCATATCACTCATCTCAAATTCAATACTCATCTGATGTTTGTAAATCTCAATCTCCTTTGGATCTCCTCCTGTGACGATGATATCATCAACATACACCCCTATTATAACTGCAGCTCGTCCATCTCCTCTTGTGTATACGGCCTGCTCCTGTGCACACCTTCTGAACCCGAGATTCTTTAAACTCCTGTCTAGTTTAATATTCCATGCCCGTGGCGCTTGTCGAAGCCCGTAGAGAGCCTTGCTTAGTTTTAGCATGAGGTGCTCCTTGTCCTTCTCTATAAAGCCTTCTGGCTGAGTCACATACACCTCCTCTTCAAGCTCCCCATTTAAAAATGCCGATTTTACATCTAAGTGATGAACCTGCCACCCATGATTTGCAGCAATGGCAAGAATCACATGCACACTGTCTAACCTGGCCACTGGTGCAAATACATCTTCGAAATCTATTCCCTGCCGTTGCACGTACCCTTTCGCCACTAGCCTGGCTTTGTGCTTGATCACTTCCCGATCTGAGTTCTTCTTCAACTTGTACACCCATTTCAAACCAATGGGTTTGTGTCCTGCAGGTAACATTGTCAGTGTCCATGTTCCATTCTTCTCAATGGACTCAATCTCATTCGCCATGGCTTCTTCCCAAGCCGGCTGGCCAACTGCATCACGGTAGCTGGATGGCTCTTCCCCCTCTGCAAGCATGGCCATATCAAAACATTCATCAAGTTCTACATGGCGAGCATCACTCATGATGTCTTCAATATGCCTATACCGAACCACACCTTCCTTTGAGCTGCTGGAGCTTGCTGTCGGGGTTGGAGAAAAACTCAGTGCAGGTGTCGTCGATGATACAGCCTGTATTGGAGTAGTCACTTCTGCCATCCGCGATCTCACCATATTCACAGGTTCTGATGGTGTTCTGTCCCCAGCTAGTGGTGATAGTTCGTGTGTCGGTTCAACCACTGGTCTACTGACAAAAGGCTCTAAGCTGCTTCCCGTCGAAGTGTCGAGAATCTCTTCCTCAATAATGATCTCAGTTGCTTCTGAAGCTCCCCCGCCTACATTCCACTTCCACACTAAATTTTCTTCAAACTTAACATCTCGACTTACAATGAGTTTGCCACGCTGTGGATCATAGAGTCGATGCGCCTTACTATTCTCCTCGGCACCAAGATACACCATGGGTTGGCTCCGATCATCAAGCTTTTTCAAATGTGTCTGCACCTTGACATGTGCAGCGGAAACCCGAACACCCCGGAGATGTCCGAGATGTGGCTTCCCTACCCTGCTCCAAGCTTCAAATGGAGTTCGATCACCCATTGCTTTCGTTGGTAGTCGGTTTAGCAGATACACTGCATGCCGCACCGCCTCTCCCCAGAATTTTCCAGGGACATTCATGCTTTTGAGTAATGACCTTGCCATTGCCATTACTGTTCTGTTTCTCCGCTCCACCACACCATTCTGCTGTGGTGTGTAGGGAGCGGTGAGATGGTGCAAAATCCCAGCCTCATCACAGATACGGACGAACCCGGCGGACAGAAACTCGCCACCGCGATCTGTCCTCATAGTCTTGATTCGATGTTCACTCAAGTTCTCTACCTGCAGCTTGAATTTTCTAAATACAAGGTAGGACTGATCTTTTGACATGATCACATAAACCCACATCCAGCGTGTGCAATCATCAACAATTAACATGAAATATCTGTTACCGGCGAGAGTTGAGGGAGAGATCGGACCACATAAGTCGATTTGGAGAAGTTCGAGCGCCACCTGTGCTCGAAAGCTTGCCACCGCCGGGAATGGGTCTCTTGCTTGTTTCGCCACCAGACATCCCTGGCATAATTGATTTTGTTGTGTAATTGTTGGTACTCCTGCTGCCATCTTCTTGTCAATCAACTGCTTTAAAGAGTGAAAATTGACATGACCAAGTCGGACATGCCAGAGCCATGCTGGTTCGTCGATGTTCATTAGCATACTGCATCGGCCCTCGCTCGCCCAGACTTGATGCGATATAGACGGTTTGGTGAACGCTTCACCTTCATGATCAGCCGAAGATGGAGTTTGTCGTACATCTCAAGCTCGTCTTCATTCATCACCACCTCAGAGCCTATCTCGTGAGTTGGCCGAGACTCACCGTATTGTCGCAAGTCTTGGTATATAGTATACCTCCTGGAGAGACCACTGTTCCCCATTCTTGCAAATAAACATAATAGACCCCTTTCCCATGATTTCAACCGTGGATTTGTCTCCAAATGTTACCTTCCCGGTGACACTTTCGTCTAGTTCATGGAACTTTTCTTTGTCTCCTGGTCATGTGACCGCTGGCCCCGTTGTCAAGGTACCGTAAATCACTAGTGCCCGCTGCCTCCTTCGACCAGGTGTAGCTCCGGGAACACCTTCTCTTCGTTGAGGAAACCAATATCTCCCCTTTCCTCTCGCGTCGGCACAGTCAAGTTTAGTTCATCTGATACTGCGAGTGAGAGAGCCGGTGCTGTGTCATCACCCCGCGTGAGATGTGCCACTTCCTCTTTCTTGGGTACCTTGCACTGGTTGGCGTAGTGCCCCAACTTGTTGCAGTTGAAGCACTGAATGTGGCTCTTATCACGTCCCCTGCCGCTAGAGCCACTGAAGCCATCCTTTCCTGGCACACTCCCACTGGCGCAGCGTCCTCCGCCTTTTACCACGCCCACGGTTGCTCATGACGCGGGTCGTTCTCGGTGACTTCCCTCTTCCCGAGGAATCCCCGATCGCATCTTCTGCCGTACCTCCCACTCCGCCCGAGTGAGAAGAAGATGACCATCACCGGTGGTGCCACCGGATACCCGTCTTGTACGTTCCTCGTAGGCCTTCAGCCGACCCACTGCCTCCTCAAAGAGCAGCTTCTTAAGATCGCAGAACTGCTCAATGCCAGCGATCACAGTGACGAAACGCTCAGGTACAGTGTCGAACAATTTTTTCACCAAAGCGGTGTCATCCAGGTTGCCGCCCAGGTTGGCATACCAGACCGCCATGCCGGTAAGCTTCCCGGCGTACTGATCAAGAGTCTCCCCTTCTTGCATGCGCAGTGCGTCGAAATCACTCTTCAACGTCTGTAGGCGTGCCTCCTTGACGCGATCTGCGCCTACGAACCTTGCCTTGAGGCAGTCCCAAACCTCCTTCGCCGTCTTCTTGGCTGCAACTTGCATGAGGAGGTCCTCCGGGAGTGCCTGAAGAAGGTGCGATCGGGCCTTCTTGTCTTTCTTCGTGTCGACAACCTCCCCGGCCGTCGGCTCGATCGCCTCCCACACTCCTTGGTCCTCCATCATGGCCTGTACCCGGATCACCCAGCAGGTATAATTCGTCGTTGTCAGTTGCGGGTACACGAACGATCCACCACCGATCTCCCGTGAGGACTCTCCGTGTGCGACAAGCGACATAGTGTTGAAACGGGGATACTTAGGCATGCAAGCTCTGATACCAGATAAAGAGTTAGTGCCAAAGAAAAAATGTAAAATGGCCTATCCCAGGAGAGTCGTTCGGCTGGAGAAAGAAAAGGGAAGAAGACTTCTTTTCTTCATTCATTACTTTACTTAAAAGACACACAACATCACAACCAAAAAGAAACACACAAAACACTACTACCCAGACTAACAGTGAGTATAAAATTTAAAACATATCCAGCCATCCATATTCCCATACTGAATTGACTTGTTACTGGTGAAGTATGGATGCTATTCTCATTGGTACTTGGATATAATGGATCACAGCTGGGATTAAATCCAACACACTCCACTTCACTTCACTTGTTTTTTTTTTATTCAGTACTGCATGCTACTCTTAATCAACACCAACAAAATTAAGCAAACATAAATAATTATCCAACAAATAATGAGATGATCAGACTCTAAAATATTCTAGATATCCTGATCATTAATCCATCCATACATCTTCATGAATGAATTCTCTAGTGTTTTTGGAGGATATTGATCAATGCACTCCTTCCAAACTCCTTCATCTTTCAAATCCCTGTTAACTATCCAAACACAACTGTTGCCCAGAAAACCAGCTCCAAATCCTATCATGAGCACTCTGTGCCCTTTCTTCAACCTTTTCTTTGCTTCCATATACCCAAGAACATACCAAAGACTACTCGCTGACAAATTCCCGAACCGATGAAGTGCCATTCTTGCTGGTTCTAAATCCCATTCACTTAGCTTAAGTCTGTTTCCAACTCCATTAATGACAGTAGCTCCTCCAGAATGAATTACAAAGTGGTCAATGCCGGCTTTGAAGTTCACACTGATGTTTTCCTCTTCTCTTGATCCCTTACTTCTTTTGTAAATTCCGGCCATAACAAACCGGACAAGTTCGGTGACCGGAAGGACTTTCGGTGCCAAAGTCTTCAAGTTTTGCATACATGCAAGAGCCGCAGCTTTCATCAAATATTTGCTCAAAGACATGCCAGTGTGACCCTAGTTCATCTTCCTTCTGATAAGCACTGCTAAATGCTTCATCATGACAGAGATGAGTCCTTACAACGTGTTTGAGCTTGAGTTTTCGCTTGATTTTTCCTCTTTGGATCATTAGTGAGCAGCATTGCGCAGCCACCGCACCGGAAAAGACAGATTGGGAGCAGCATCGACCTTTTATTGCCGCAATACCAGTTCGGAGTTATCGACTCCGATGTGAATATCAATGCCAGCTTGTTGAACTCACTCATAAAAGTCCTCCGAATAAGATCAACAGAAATAAGACTTGCACTGCATCCCATTCCGGACAAGTTGTAAATCTTGATATCATCTCTCATTTTGAACTTGTTAACAATTCTGGAAGCAAGAGATGGTTCCGGAGCAAACATAGATACATTGACAACAAGGATATCAATGTCTGTTGGTTTTACACCGGAACTGGCGAGAACATCACTGATGGTGTGCTCTAAAACACTCGTCCATCTCAAAGAGAGCATCATCGAATGTCGATGTTGCTTCTTCGCCCTCGGAAGATGCTTCTGGGGCCGTATGTTTCTTCGCCGATGCCGGAGTTGACGAGGACTTTCAGCAAGAACTTGTACTCGTCGAAAGCCTAGAAATTTGTTTCTAAACATAAGTTCTCCGCAAATGTTTGTTGGAAGCTTGAACTCGTCAGAAGGCTTGAAACAAGCATAGTCAATGAGGTAGCAGTTTTGGTGCCTCATTTTCTTTACTGTATTGATGATGAAAATGGCTATTGAGGAAGTGAGGAGGGTGATGGATAAGATCAAGAGGAACTCCATTTTTTTTTAAGAAGAAAGAAAAGAAGTGGAGAGGTTGATGAACAAAGGGGATGGAAGGGAAGGGAGTGATATATATATATATATATATAGGAGGTAGAGGGAGCACATGCCCAGATTTGGCCCGGCAAGCCATAATTGGGCTTGCACTATCACCGGACTTACAGGTTGAGGTATCCCTAATTTATAAGCAGGTGGGTTGGCCTGTTTTTCTTTTTTTTTTATTGGTTGGCCCTTTTTATTTATTTTCAAAATTAAAATAACAAAATTAATAAAATCCCCATCACCCATAGGATTCGAACTCATGACCCTGTCATCTCAATCTGTCTTAGGTGTTGTTTGGATCAGCTTATAGCTGACCCAAAAGCACTTATTTTATAAGTTAAGTGCTTATGAGGTTTTATATTGTGTTTGGATGGGTTTTTCTGAATAAGCTCAAGCTGTGAAATAAGCTCAAATACAACTTATTTTATAAGCTGCCAAACATTAGCTTATGGAAATAAGTTGTTTTTGATAAGCTATTTGGTTAAGTGCATTTACTAAAATGCCCTCAGGCAATCTAGTAAAAGGGTATTTTAGTAATTTTTTGTTGTAAAAGTAATTTTTAAATAAACATACAAACATTTTCACAACTACAGAAGTGTTTCTGAAACTAATACATCCAAACGAAAAAAATATGCATAAGCACTTAACTTATTCTAAAAGTGTTTTTTTTAAAAGTGATTCTACAAAATTAAAAAAAAAGCACTTTTTTTAAAAGCCAATCCAAATAACCCCTTAGTTGAACTTTATTCACGTATACTTCAAAAAAATTTTACATTCCTTTCAAAATGTACCGAAGAATATATGTTTTCTTTTAATTTAGAAATATGAAATGTAAAAGAATCTTTTTTTTTTAAAAAACGTACTCCATCCTGTTGAAATTATTTGTGACATTAATTTGTTTGGATGAGAGTTTTTGGAGGTTTTATAAGGTAGGATTTTAGATGAACCATGTTTGGATCCATGGTTTTAAAAATGGTATGGTTTAACTGGTAAAATGGAGGTTTGAAATAGTGACATAAAATCCCCAATTTTTCTCTCACCTTGGAGCTAACAAGGTGTGTAGCACACCTTGTTAGCTGCAAGAAGAAGAAGAAGGGATTAGGAATGAGCTTCAAACAAGAAGGGTGAGGTGGAAAAGATCAAGGAAGACTTCACATGCAAGAAGGATAAAGATGGAATACAGAGGAAAAACAATAAAAAGGGTGCTAGGGATTTGACAAATGAACAAGATACCATTGCCTCATCGCCTAAAAGACTCAAAACAACAAATGAACCCTCATCGTGTGGCCTAGCATGTGGGCACACAGTCGGGCAGCACAGGCTAGTGGCTGAGCTGTGCGGCTGACTGTGCGGGCTCAATAGCCCATTGCACAACTTGCTAGGCATGCATTGTGATTGTGCATGTGAGTACATGTAAGCCCGCATAGGGCACTAGGAAAGCCCTCACTCTCCTTTTGGGGGAAGGAGCTCACACATGAGCTATTTTATTGAAAATAAAACAAGGTTTACAAGAGTTTTAATACATCAACGCAAACAACAAATCAACCAAAATAGGAAACAACACAAATAAAATACAACAACCACTCAAAACAGCAAGCACAAGCAATCAAAAAAGAAAAACAGAAGACAACCATTAGAAATCGAAGCCAGCCAAAGAGAATACTCGCATGAGCCAACGAGGCAGCTCAAAACCCTGAAAGAACAAGTTAAGAGCATGAAGATTAGCGCCGAAGGAAGCAAGCTTGAATGCTGGTGAGGCCCAAGTCTTGGGAATAATATGGATCATCGGGCAATGCAACAAGTTGAGCAGCTGATGAATGTGATGAGACGAAGGAGAAATACATCTGCCATGTGTGTTATGAAACAACGAAACAACTCTGAAGGTGTCAGGATGCTGAATGAAAATATGCTTGAGTTGAATTCCAAGATCCAGAGAGGCCTGAAGAGCAAGCTTAAGGGCATAAATCTCAGCTTCATCCTCTCTGTCGACGTGAAGAGGGCAAGAACCTGCCACCAAGATATTTTAGTTAGAATTGGCACAGAAAAAACCAGCCCCACTAACCTCATTAGCAGCATTCCAGTAGCTGGAGACGAATAGAAAGGAGCCATCCGAATGTGTGAAGTTGTTGAGGATTAATCTCTTGCCAAGCTGATCAGCTTGAGCACGGGAAAAATCCCCAGCATGAGCCAAGGCCCTACAAACAACACTCTGAAAGGAGACAGAAGCAGATCTAAATATCTTATCACAACGATTCTTCCAAATGAACCAGGCTGAGGAAGCAATAACAGATTTAGCAAAATGAGAGTAAGTAGCATCCACAAGCCAAGAGCCGGATTCAAACCCATCACCGAAGGAAAATTCAGAACCAATCTTGGTTCTGAGAAGCTCCCATACAGACTGAGCAAAGTGACAGTTATTAAACAAGTGGCAAATCGACTCATAATCAGTATTGCAGAGAGCACAAAAGCAGCTGGGGCCAATGTTAATAGAATGTAGATAATCAGAGGTAGGAAGCCTGCCTTTAAAAGTGAGCCATAGAAAGTGCTTAACTCTAGGAGCCACCAAAAGACTCCAAATGTGTCTCCAACCCTCCCAATTATCGGACCAAGTAGGAACTTGGTTAAGAAAGTGATACACAGTCGCAGAAATCCTGCAATCCTTAGATTTGGAAGCCCAAATCCAGTGATTGGGCTCGGTAGTGTTGATTGAACCAAGATTTGGAACAATAAAATTAAAATTGTTGCCAAAAAGCAGATGAAGATTCGAAAAATCCCAAGAGCCATTCTCAATGAAATCAGAAATAGAAAGGGTCTCAACATTCAAATCCATGTTAATGTATGTAGGTTTAAACTCCAGAGGAACCTCAAAACACCAGGCATGAAACAGAAAGGAGGTTTGATTGGGATTAATAGATTTAATTCTAAGGTTGGGACGAAGCAAAACAGCCGTGTGACACAACCCCCTAAAGAACCAAGAACAACCAGCAGGAATATTATCTTGCCAAAAATTCAACCCACCATATTTAAGATAAAGAATATCAACCCAGATAAGATCATCACCATTAATATATCTGAACATGTTTTTAGCCATTAAGGAATGCTTAGCAAGAAGAAGATTCCGAATTGCAAGACCCCCCTCAGTTTTTGGACTAGTAATGTCATTCCAACCAACCGCATGGATGCCCTTTCCATTGCCATTCTTACACCAGAAGAATCTCCTAACAATTCTATTGATATCTTTAAGAGTAGAGTCATAAATAGGGTAAACAGAAAGATAGTAGATTGGAAGTGAGAGAAGAGAAGAATTAATGAGAACAGTTTTGGCTGCAGGGGAGAGTTTGGAGTTCAGCCATCTAGAGCAGTGAAGCCTGATGTTGTCAGTCATGAAATCAAAAACAGTTTTAGCAAGACGCTTAGGAGAAATAAAAACTCCTAGATACTTAACGGGAAAAGAAGCTGCTTGAAACTTGAGGATGGTGCAAATTCTTTTGGCAACAAATTTATTAAACCACGAGGGAAAATAAACAGCAGACTTAGAAAGATTGGGAGATTGCCCAGTGAGCTTATCATAAAAATTGAGACAGGAAATGATAAATCTAGCAGACAGTCTAGACGCGCGAGTTATAAGAACTAGATCATCATCAGACATAAGATGATTAAAATTATATTTGAGATGTTTGCTAAAACCAGGAATTAAATTATGACGAAGAGCAAAATTAAGCATGGAGGTTAAATTCTGAGAGACAAGAATGAAGAGGTATGAAGAAATAGGGTCACCTTGACGAACACCTCTAGTAGATTTAATCCAAGTGGAAGGTTGGCCATTAATAAGAAAGGAAAAGGAAGTCGAAGAAATGCAGGTCTTGATCCAATATATCCAAATAGAAGGGAAATTCATCTTCGTAAGAGTGGCAAGAATTGCACTCCAGCTAAGCGTGTCATAAGCTTTCTCCACATCTATTTTGATTAACATCCTAGGGGGGTCCTTACTATCATTCTCCAGAGAATGAACAACTTCTTGCAAGGCAATGATATTATCGAAGGGACAACGGCCAGAAACAAAACCAGTTTGTTCTTTCCCAATAAGCTTAGGAAGAACAATCTCAAGCCTATTAGCCAAGATTTTAGTAATAATTTTATAACAAACATTGCAAAGAGAAATGGGCCTAAAATCAGTGATAAAACTAGGATTGTCTTTTTTAGGAATAAGCATGATATAGGTACGACCCCAAGAAGTAGGCATCACAGAATGAATAAAGAAAAAATTAATAGCTTCAAACAGGTGATCATTAACCTCAGACCAAAAAAAAGGATAAAATTTAGCATTGAAACCGTCAGGTCCCGGACTTTTCCCCAGGGGGAGGTCAAAAACCGTAAGCTGAACCTCCTCCCGAGTAACAACCCTCATAAGAAAATCACGATCAATATTGGAGAGTTGAGGAAGGTCATTGGGAAGATTATTAAAAACATCAGTAAAGGAATCACCAGAAGTAGCAGACCAAAGATTAGAGTAAAACTCAATAAAAGCATTCTCAATACCAGCACGATCAGAAAAAGAAAAAATATTCAAATCTCTAACCTGGGCAATAGAATTAGTGTGTTTGCGAATGTGAGTGGAGTTGTGGAAGAAAGTGGTATTAATATCCCCATCACAAACCCATTGCAAGTGCGCACGCTAGGCCCATTTAATGGATTGTTGTCTTTGAAGAGCAGCGTACCTCGCATTTGATCGTGGTTTTGAAGTCTGTAATGCTGGCCAATTGAGGGATTTCGAAGGAAAACGCGGCCAAAACTTCAATTTAAGATGCAACTAAAGTGCCAAGTATAACAATTATATCATATTCTTTTATGAATGAAGGGCAACCCATCATCCTCAATTTCTCAGCCCTAGCTACCATTCCCTAATCCTTCACCATCTTGACCTTTACTAGAAATCCATTGGAAGTCCACTAGAATTCCACCAACTAATCAAACAATCAACAAGCAAGAAAGGAGGATAAATTCAAGCTTTTAACAACACAATACTAAGCCCTAGCTCCAACTTCCCATCCAAGCATCAAGGAAACCAAGAGGGGATCGAAACTTACCTCTAGATTCAAGGAGAAGGAATGAAGGATTTTGAAGCTTCAAACTAACAAGGAAGCATAGGGCAACCCATATTCTTCTCCTCCAAGAAAAAGAAACTAAGCAAGATGAGAGAAAGAGAGGAGAAGGGGCTGAAGCTTTGAAGTAATTCTTGGGTTGCTATAGTACCAGCAACAACAGTACTAAATAAAAGCTACAGTGTTAGGCTAAAAATGCATGCTATAGTAACAAACTGGTTATAACTACAATATCAGGATGGTTCTAACATTGCCCATGTGTTTCTCTAGAAATCTTTTTGCTAATGCTTGATGGATACACTGACAAGTACACGGGTATGCATTGTGCTTGTGTTTTTCTCTTAATATTGTTTTTGGCTCCGTTTTCCTCCTGATTTCATGCTTTGGCTTGAGTTGTGTTTATATTGGCCTAAAAATACAAATGGAATAAACTGAGTACCAAATCATTCATAAAAAATACTATTGAGGACAACTTAAGTGCAAAAGATAACATTATAATTTGTATGATATAGTAACATGGGTGGGAGTGTTTTAAGAGAGTATTTTGCTCTTTTTGGCCATCTATTATTGGCTTCAATTCTTGTCATCTTGTTCTCTCAGTGGATGGAGCCTTTTTGCATGGGAAATACATAGGAACTCTATTAATGGCTACAAGAGAAGATGATGACGACTACATATTTCCTTATGCATTTGCCATGGTTGAAGGTGAGAATAGACAAAGTTGGTTATGATTTTTAAATAATGTTTACAAAATATTAGATCTACTCATCCCATATGCATCATCTCAGACAGATTCAGAGGCAATGCCAACGTCGTTCGTGATGCTTTTCCTCTACAATATGGTCATGTTAATCAGTATTGTTTATGACATATTACTGATAATTTTTTTTACAATATTACAGAATCAAATCTGGTGCAGATCTCTTTTGGAGGGCATCCACATTTGTTTCCCCACAAAAATTTGAAGATTTGATCAACATATTGACAAAAAGATATCTCATGTTTTTTTATTTCACATCAGAAATTCGGTCAATGCAAATGTGGACAATGACACAAGATGGTGGTAGACTATGCGGATGCCACAACACCAACTTATCAGAAAGTTTTAACTTAGTTCTTAAAGGTGCACGTGGTTTACTGGTAAGAGCTCTTATATCATCCACTTTCCACCGTACTGCGATGCATTGTTTTTTTTAAACTATGAGCATAGTTTTTTTTTCCAAGATGAGTGGCTAAGCCGCTAAGAAAAGCAGGGGCATGCACAAACCTCGGCAGAGCAAGTAGGGGTAAGGCCCGCAAACACATGGGCGCTGGAACCACCCATACACAACCACTACTCACACTCCCAGAAATGTGCCCTCACCCATGATTCGAACTCTCACCACTTTTGAAGGGTTCCAATGGGGACCCGGCTACTAATAGACCACTTAGTCGTTAGTAATCGTGAGTGTAGTCTTGCTATGGATCGAACTTTGACTACAAAGCAAGAATTAAGACTTCATGATGGTAGTGATCAGAAAGGCAGATATTTAAGCGTGCAGCGCTTTAATTACAATGAATTTCAAGTTAGATGTTAATAAGGAGACAATTGACTATGAAGTAATTTGTCGATGGAATTCGGTCCACATGCACGTGTGGATTTATGGTTGCTTGTCGATTCCCATGCATACATGTTTTGAAGGTCTATAATTCTATAAATACAAATATTAACCCAAACATATTATGCCCTCCTTAGTATACTATACGCTCCTATAGACAAACCTATATTCCTTGTTTTCATTCAGTATAAAAGTTCATATTTTTTTGGCAACTTATTGCTGGACCAAAGATGGTTCCACCTGTAGGGACTGACGAAGCGCAGGATGACCAAATATCAAATGTAGACGTATACACAGGATTCATCTCTCTTGGTTCTGGAACCAGGCGAGTCCCTGGTCCTCCAATACACAAGTCTCCACTAGAAGTTGCCATGTGGTCACATGGCCCATGAGAATCCAATTCTTCTTTTGATGGTGACGGTGAAAAGTTAGAAAAAAAACACTTTGATGGGCTGTCAAACAAAAACGTGGGAAAATAAAAATACATTTGTTTGTCCTTTTCTTCTCCTTTCCTAAAGTTTCCAAAATCTAATAGAAAGAGAGAGTAGAGTAGAGAAGATAACACCCTACTCTGGTTTGATAGATGGCTTGAGGGTCAAGCTCCAAAAGATTGTTGGCCATCACTTGGATTACTTTAAGACAATTTATTCATATACTTAATTCCCATGGTAATCCATTCAGAACAGCCTCTGCTGACGATATTACCACAATTCTAAATGTTATTCTCAACTGTACAAATGACCAAGAGGACTCCTATTCCTGGTCTTTAGATAAGAATGGAACCTTCTCTGTCAAATCCTTCTACAACTTCCTTATTGATGGAGGAATTCACAGTCAACTTTACTCCAAATTCTAGAAGACCAAATCCCCTAGTAAAATAACTTTATTCTGTTGGCTTGGTGGGGAAAAATAAAATTCTTACTCTAGAGAATCTTTTTAAAAAGGTTGTAACCCAAATGCCACTGACACATGTATTCTATGTCATAATAACTCAGAAATAATGGACCACCTTTTCATCGATTGTATTTTTTCAGAGAGAGTTTGGTCTTACTTTAGATGTTTATTAGATATTGATACTCTTCCATCCTTTGTTTTCAATATCTGGACCAATTGGATCCCCTCTTTGAATCCTACTTTCAGGATTCTTTGGGATCTCTCCACTAGAGCCATTTTTTGGAATATCTGGCTGGAACGCAACAATCGTATTTTTAATTAAAATTATTCTCCCATTTCCTCTATCCTCTATAAGATAGCTAATTTGCTTCTCTCTTGGATTTTTGCATATTCGGAGTCCCTTCCACAGGAATTCTTAGATGCTATTCAGAGGATCAAGCGTTCCCTTAACTTCCTGAGTTCTAGACCAACCGATCCTGTAGGTGATTTGGCGCACACCTCTGGCTAGGAGTAATATGCTCCTATCATTGCTGGACAAGCCTATGTCTCCAGATGGTTGACTTCGCCGACCCAGCTCGTTATCTTTTCCATCTTTTTCATTTCTATCTTTGCTTTCAGTCCTACTTCTGTTATCCTCATTCTTGGTGAGGATGACAACTTTTTATGTTTTCTTATGTTCGATACTTTTTCTTTTTTGTACTTGGTTCTGTCTGTTTTTTTGTCTTCTTAATAAATTTGTGGTTTATCCACTTTATTCAAAAAAAAAAAGAGAAAAGGGATTAACTTCGGATATTAGCAAGGTGCTTAGAAATTTCATATTCAAAATTTTTTTTATGATTACTGTCTTTTATGAAAGATTTTCTTTTATCTTTTTTTTATTTATTTATTTTTGTATGGTTTCGATATGTTTTGTTTTGCTTATGTGGAAAATGGTTTTTTTTTTATTTTTTTTAATAGCTTAAGCATTATGTTTTTTTTCCAGCTTCAGATATTAGCAAGGTGCTTAGAAATTTCATATTCAGATTTTTTTTTGTTATGATTATTGTCTTTTTTTGAAAGATTTTGTTTTATCTTCTTTTTGGGTGGATGTAAAGAGAAGAAAGTATTTCCAATTACCCTATGTCATTAATGACATTTGTTTATTTTATACCGATATAACAGCATAAATATTGAAGAAACATGTCTCATGTGATACAATTTGCTTTTTGCCACCAAAATATTCAGGAGTTTGTTGCTTTTTTTTCCATATTTAAAATATTTAAAGAGGGCTTTGTATTATTATTATTGAGAACATTGTATTCTGAAATTCAGATGGTGGTTGATGGATTTTTTGATTTCTCAGGCTTGGAGAGGGTTTTGCATTACTAACATTACTTCTATAGTTTTAATTTATCTGTTGTATTATGAACTTCAAATTTTGTGCATTTTCATCCTCGTATTTTGATTTATTTTGTATTGTGAACTTCAGATGAACTTGTACATTCATTTGGCACTGTTATGTCATCAATACATTTCTATAAATAATCAATTTACAATATAAAAAATAGTGAACATTCCCTTATTAAAGACACAAAGCATACAAGAGAGACAACTTGTACATTCAGTTGCCATTTTTCTTCACTCAAAGAAGAAACGAGTTGGGTAATTACATAAGCCATGGGTTCAAGTAACATAAACTTGAACCTCAATCCCTGAATATATTTTCAGGGCCAATCAACCAACCAATTTACATACACTCCATCTTATGGTGAGGCTAACAGAAAAGAGGACAAGAAAACAACAAAATCCTTTAAGTTCAATCCATCAGCCATCTTCAGCAATCTCTACAAATCATTAAAAGAGAGAAAAAAAATTCAAATTTAATAACAAAAATTCAAACAAAAATTACTCCCAACCAAAATTCTACATCAAAAAGCCTAAGAGAGGATTGAGAGAGAATTAAAAAAATAAATAAATAAATAACAAAACTAAATCAAAATCCAATCACAAAACCAAATCACGCACTTGGAGTCATGAGAGCAAACATGGAGAGAGAGAGAGACTCAGATGGTTCTAAATATCAAAACAGAAAAACTACCTCGATCCCAAAGCTTATCTCTCTTTCTCTCTATTTTTTTGTTTGTTTTTTGAAGTAAATGTGGATAAACGACAGATTTATTGAAAAAGGAAAGAAACCGAACCAAGAACCTCTCACCAGAAGTGAGGGGGAACAACAAACACAATAGAAAAAACAAAAAGGTAGAATAAGAAGAGGGGAGTCTAGAAAGGCGGAAGGCACCATCTGGCAACTCAGGCCTGTCTAGACAGAAGTAGGAGCAACTACTCCTAAGCTATATCATGAGCAGGATCGCCAGCAGGATCAGAGTCTCTAGCGCTAAGGAAGCTGAGGGAGCGCTTAATTTTCTGAGAAGCTCCATTGAGTGATTGTTGATGTCTATCAGCAGCTGTTGAAAACCAGGAAAGAAGCATATTAGCATTTTTAAAGATAATATTAATGTGTGGCAAAGCATTTAATTGGAAGATACGAGTGTTTCTTTTAATCCAGATATTCCAGAGGACAGCACGGGAGACAAGATCCCAGAGAATTCGGTGTTGAGAGTCAATAGAGGGTAGCCATTTGGACCACAACAACTGTATTGAAAGTGGGAGAGAATTTGAATCTAAGGTATGAAGAAAGAATGTCCAAATTTGTTTAGTAAAATCACAGTCGAGAAAAAGATGCTGAATATTTTCAGAGGCATTATGTCAGAGGACACAAGTATCAGTGGAATTTTGAAAGTTGAAACCTTTCTTGAAAAGATTAGTGAGAGTGAGAATTTTGTCCTCTCCAGCTAGCCAGCAGAAAAGTGTGACTTTACTGGGGCAGCGAATTTACCAGAAATTTGAGTAAAATGGGCAGCGGAGCCCACCATCAATGAGAAATTTATAAAAAGATTTGACTGAGAAATTGCCACTTTTTTCAAGTGCCCAAATGAGGGTGTCATCTTGATTATGGGAGCACTCAGGAATAATATCAAGGAGAGCAGAAAGAGATTCGGCAGGGTCAGAGGGAAATAAAGAATCTGTATTAATTAGGCACTGATGGAAATGTCTGATGGTAATCCAAGGATCAACACAATCAGAGAATAGAGTAGGCCAGAGGTCTTTAAGTAAAATCCCATTATGCCATCGTTCGAGCTAGAGAAAAGTGTTACCCCCGTTATTTATGGCTTTCGTGATACAGGATCTAAAGGATAGCAGAATGGTAGTCATTCCCGCCCAAAAGAAGGATTTATTTTTAGGTGGGGAATGAAACAAAGCTCCATATGGGTCTCTAACAGAGTTGTTAGCTTGGATGATTTTAGCCCAACCACAATTTTGATTACGGGATAGTTTCCACCACCATTTTCCAAGAAGAGCATTGTTAAAATGTTGGAGGCTGAGGATTCCCCAGCCTTCCATGTTGCGAGGCCTAGTGATTCTATTCCAGGCGATGAGTCTAACACCTTTAGAACTCAGTTCGGGCCCTTTCCAAAGAAAATCACGCCGAATTTTATCAATTTCCAGGGTCACCCAGATATGAAGTTTGAAAACCGACATCCAATAAACTGGAATGGTAGTTAGGACAAAATTGATAAGAGTTAGGCGACCTCCCAGGGATAAGTAATTTGCTTTCCAAGAAGAGAGTCGAGTGCGAACCATGCCAATGAGCTTTGCCCAATCCATTCGTCTGGGTCTTTGACCAGAGAGAGGGACCCCAATATAGGTGATCGGGAGACAATTCCTGGAACAGTTAATAATTCTAGCAGAAGTAACGTGGGGTTGAAAGCCATAATTAGAGGAGAACAAACAGCTTTTTGAGAAGTTGATTGCTAAACCAGAAGATCCCTCATAAAGATAAAGAATCAGTTTGATGATTTGAAGGTCTTCTTGTCCACCAGCGGAAAAGATAAGGAGATCGTCCGCGTATTGGAGGTGACAAATGTTATCGGATTGATTTAAGGGAACGCCTACAAGGACTTTGGATTTAAGTGTGTGATGAAACATAGCACTAAGGACATCAGAGGCAAGGGCAAAAAGCAAGGGAGAGAGTTGATCACCTTGCCTCAAACCTCTTTTACATCGGATATATCCTTAAGTAGTACCATTAATGATGAACTGGGTCTTGGCAGTGCTAAGGATGGAATAAACCCAAGAAAGCCATTTAGGTCCAAATCCTCTGGCAGCAAGGACATCAAGGAGAAAGTTCCAATCATGAGTATCGAAAGCTTTTGCAAAATCCACTTTAAAGATATAACCGAGACATTTCCATTTTTGCCAATTGAAAATGACTTCTTGAGCTCCGACAATATTATCCGCAATGCATCTGCCCTTGATAAAACCATTGTGAGAGTCGTCCACCAGTAAATTGATAATCTCACTAAGTCTATTAGCAAGAATCTTGGAGATGATTTTACAGGTGGAGTTGATGAGGCTAATGGGTCTAAAGTCTGCAACCTCACCAGGTGTATTTGTTTTTGTAATTAGAGAAATATTAATCCAATTGATACGCTCAAGGTTGATTGTGCCCTCGTAAAAGTCATTACAAAGCTTAATAATTGAGTCTTGGAGAAGGTCCCAATGTATTTGGAAGAAGAACATAGGAAAGCCATCTGGGCCAGGGGCTTTATCAGGGTTAAGATTAAAAACTGCCTGTTTAATTTCCTCAAGAGTAAAAGGTGAATCAAGTTGGGATAGATCAACTCTTTCCTTATAGTCAAAAAGGGAGTGCCAGTCAAGGAGGAAACGATTTGACAAGGGGGTGCCAAAAAGAGAGCAAAAGTGATCAGTAAAGATCCTACCAATATGATCATTTCCTTGTAGTCAAAAAGGGAGTGCCAGTCAAGGATAATACGGGGAATGTGATTTTTGTTTCTCCTACAATTTGCTACTTGGTGAAAGAATTTAGTGTTAGAGTCCCCTTCTCTAAGCCATGTAATTCTGGAGCGTTGCTTCCAGTAAATTTCCTTCTGATTCATGATGGAGTAGAGTTCAGAGCGAATTTGGGAGAGACGAGAGGATTCTTCTTCAGAGAGAGGTCTATTTTCACCAATAACATCGATAGAGTGAAGATCCACGAGTAAACTATTTTTGAGCAATTTAGAAGCACCAAAAGTGGTTGAGGACTAGGTGCGAAGCTTTGCTTTCAAGTAAATAAGTTTTTTGGATATGATGAAAGCTCCGCAGCCAATGGGATTTAAGTCTCTCCACTAGTCTTGGATAAGGATGATAAGTTGGGGATTGGTATACCAGAGTTTCTCAAGTTTAAAAAGTCGGTGACGCTTGGAATGGTTTCCAAAGTCAAGGCAAATAGGAGAGTGATCTGATCCAAATCTGGGGAGGTCAAATTGGGATGATCTGGGATATAAGGAAGTCCAATTGTGGGAGTATAGTAATCTATCGAGACGGACCCAGATAGGATTAGATTGTCCATTGGTCCAAGTGAATTTTCTGCCATTAATTGGTGGATCAATAAGATCCAGTTCACTTTGAAGATTTTGGGAAATAGTGATATCTCTAGGATTAGATGCACCAATATTTTTGTCTTCTAAGGAGAACATCATGTTGAAATCACCACAAATAACCCAGGGAATGGTTATGAGATTTTTTAAGGATCGGAGCTTGTTACAAAAATCAGGTTTAATAGATCAGGAATTTGGTCCATAAACACTGGTGCAAATCCAAATAACGTTATCAATTCGATTAGAAAATTTAATGGAGATGGTGAAGGAGCCCTTATGGAATAGATTCCCAAAGATATGAGTGCTATCCAAAGCTAGGATGATTCCTCCAGCAGAACCTTGAGCCTGTAAATATTCAAAACAATCAATACGCTTGCCTCCAATTGATCTCCAGAAGGATTTATGGAGATCTTGAATTTTGGATTCTTGGATACAAACAATATCTGCTTGGGAATTATTAATAACTTCTTTAACTAAGTGGCATTTAGAAGGTCTGCCAAGACCTCTAACATTCCAACTTAAAATTTTCATGAGAAACAGGTAAAATCTAGCGTTCGGATCTTGGAGAAGATCCAGGGATTTGTGGGATATTGGAAGCTCTTTCAGCTTCAAGTGATCGAATTTTCTCTAGACATTTAGATTTATTAGTAGGAGATCCTAAGAAATTAATGCCACAAGAATTACTATATTTAAGCATTTGAGCATCAGTCCAAGAAGAAAAAACTGAATTAATAAGAGTGGGCGTACCTTCACGAGGATCGTCAGGTATTTTTTTCTTTGAGGAGCATGGAGGAATAGGAACAAATCCAGCTTCTTCATTCCAGCGTCCAGAAGGCTTCTTAGGCCTATCACTCCTTCTAAGTTGTTTAGAATCAGTAGGAGGTTTTTTTTGGAAAATTTTCCAAAAGACAGGGATCTTCAGGTGCAGGAACAGCAGAAGGTGGATCACAGTCAAATTGATTGAGGTTGTCTTCATCAAGAAAAGGATAATCTTCCAAGTCATTTTCCAGGATATTCTCGTCTTCTCCCCAGTCTAAAAGTTCTTCATCAGAGGGAATATCTAATGGAGAATTTTGGGGTGAAGGATCTTGAGAGTAAAATTTTCCAGAATTAATGCAAGGCACTAAGGTCCAACCACCATGGATGAAGATCCATTTGTATCCTTCAGGGATTGAAATTGTCGGTGGAAGGGGTTGAAGATGAGTTGGGAGATTTTCCTTAGAAGATAGATCAAGTGGTGTTTTCTGGTTAGGATCTGATTCAGATCGAGATTGATGTGAATCACGAGGCAAAAATGCCTTCTCAAATGTGGGATCATATGAATCTGTTTGTTGCTGATCCTTAGGAGTTAAATCAGCATCTAATGGAGGATCAGGGGAATGCTTATCTCAATGCATGATCTTCCTGTGAGATGGAAGAACAGGATCAGGAGAATGGCCATCACGAGGCATCTGATCAGGCGGGATAGAGGGGATATGATCAGGAAGCTGATCTCGAGGAATAAAGCGATCAGATGTGATCTCATCTTGAGATTTGATTAAACAAACATTTGATTTGCAGGAATCAGTGGAGATGCAATCACGTGAGAGAGCGGACGATTGCAAAGAGCCAAGGATTAAGGTGGAGTTTCCTCATCACGAGGCGAAGGAACGGCCTGTGAAAGCCCAGTAGTTACGTCGCCGCTGTTAGACAACAATATGTCGACTTCCTTGGAATTCTCATAACAAACCAGTGGGATCTCCGACGGGAGGAGATCCCAGCAAGCTGCCAATCAACGACGGGAGGAGGAGCGTCTCCCTGAGGTCCACTGGTGTTTGTCCTCATCAATTGGCCAAGACCGGAGCAGTGCTCAACGGTCTCGCCGGAGGAGAAAATGATGGGAGGAGGAATATCAACCGGAGCGACGCTCGACGGTTTCACCGGAGAAAAGATGAGAGGTTCCTTACCCTTATCGGTTTTAGGTACATAAAAGGCATTGTGACTAGTTGATGCTGGCTTGATCTGATTACGAGGATGAGATACAGATCCTTGGACAACATTGGATCGGAGAATGTGAACTCCATCATCATTTAGTTTGACAAGGAAGCTTCTGACGCCAACGTCCACCATGACCTCCAGCGGGAAGTGAACCGAGGGTTTGAGTCTTACCAAAGTTCGCAGGTGTTCTATGGTAACGTGTTCCTTCTTTTGCACGTAGATCAAGTCGCCGATCGGCCGGAGGATCTCAACGATCGAGTCCCAGTTCTAACAATGGAGAGGAAGGTTAGTGATTCTGATCCAGTTGTAATTGCCACCTGCTACCGCATGGGATCCAAATTCAGCAGTCCAATGAGAGAGGGAGATGCAGCAGGGTCCAAGAGAAGAGTTAAGAGAGATTGGGCTTCTCTTCACCACCAGTGTTGCGTCTCTAGCGGTGGCTATAATGAGGATGAAATCGTCTTTGAAGGGAGTAATACGCTCACAAAGGTCTGTGTTCAAGCATTGAGAGAGAGATGTATAATGTGAGAGAGTGCTGATGTTGCCGGATAAGACTTTAATTACCACCATTTTTTTTTCAGGTCTTCCTTTGATTTCAATATGGCTTTCAATGATGGGTAAGGATACACAGAGAGAAGAAGGGTGAGAGCGCACGAGTACACGGAGGAGAGGCTTGAGTTCTGAGGAGTTTCCTTGCGGTTTGTGATCGGAAAAGGCTCCCTGAAGAGGGTGTTTGGATCTCGTTCTAGCCTTCTTGAAATCCGGACGATGGGGCGGGGTTCGGAGTGGGCAACGAATAGCGAAATGACCAACTCCAGAGCAACGTTTGCAAGTGAGTTGGTGTCGGCATTCCTCAGCTTTGTGTCCCGAGCGCAAGCAGCTCGAGCAATTATCAGAAGATTCCGGGGAACGACGACGTTTTAGAGAAGCTGGAAAAGGACGGAGGCAGAGGTTCGGTAGAAGGAGGGAGCGGACCACTTCGGCAAAGGAGATGCCATCTCTCATAGGAGAAGCTTTGAAGACGGAGGGGTTCTGTGATGCCTGGCTGAGAGGAGGAGGGGAGGTCCTTCGTGAAGAACTAGAAGGATGGACGTAAGGTCTAGGATTTCTACGAGCTCTTCCAGAAAACCCTCCGCGAGCACCGCCACGAACCTGCCAGGAGCCGTAGTTAGATCCGGCGAAGCTATCGCGTGAGCTGCCAACGAATCTCATCGTTGGTTACTGTTCATCATCTAGATATGTAGATATTTTTTTCTCTTATCTCCTTGTGTGATTTCTGAACTACTCTTTCTCTCTATTAGATTTTGAAAATTTTTTAAAAAAAGGAAGAAGAGATAAAAAGCAAAGAAGAAAAGAAATTACAAACAAGAGAGTTTATAGGAAAAGAGAGAAAAGAGAAAAAAAAAAATTGGATGGGTGTTTTCTCAGGGGCCACGTGGCCACGTGACAGCTTCTGGTGGAGACTTGTGTCAGCATGGTATTAGAGGACCAGGGTCTCGCCTGGTTTTAGAACCAGACGAGATGAGTCCTATGGATAGAAACCCTAATCCACTAGTCATAATTTGTGCTTTTTATGTAAATAACCTAGACATTATAAAACTACTTGTTCAACACAGGGTAGAAAATATGCAATGTAAAAAAAAGTGATAAATATATTTCCCATTTGTACTTAAATGAAATTAATGTTATTTAAACTGCAAACAAGTTGTTCAACAACAACAACGACGTACAATAATAATATACTACTACTACTACTAATAATAATATTTTTTTCAAAGTAATTATCATTTAATTTTTTTAAAAAAATAACTTAAAAAGATATAAAAAAAGAAATTACTTTAGTGATTGTTCAAAAAATAGTTATGTTAATATTAATAACAATTTTTAAAATGGATTAAAATCCTGAAAAATTTAATGATGATGATGATGATAATAATAATAATATTGAAAATGGTTTAAAAATAAAAAATCTCATATTTGTCATTTTTTAAAATGGAAGGGGGTGAATATAAAAAAGCCAATAACTTGAGAGAAAAGGCAAAAAAAAAAGGGGGGGGGTCCCACAATACCAACACACAAGCCATTCCATTCATTAGTTTCAAATGTTTTACATAAATAGATTAGGGGTGGCAATTTTTGACACGACACGTTTACACGACACGACACGACACGGCCTTAGGAGGGTTTGGGTTTGGGTTAAATGGGTTAGTGTCTCAACCCGTTTACGACACGCCTAAATTAAGCGGGTTCGTGTCATAAACGGGTTGACACGTATATGACACGGTTAACCAGTTTAATGTGAATGGATAAACGTGTCGCGTGTCATAAACGGGTCGGGTTAACCGTGTCATAAACGGGTCAACCCGTTTATGACCCGTGAGAATAATTCAATTAATTTATTATTTTTATTTTAAATTCTAAGAAAATCAAAACCCCAAGTATTAATAATTTAGTATTAGTAAATAATTAATAAATTTGTAAACATTAAATATTAAATAAATTTACCGGTAATTATGCATTTTTATTGGTGAATATAACATTTTTAATAGTATTGATTTTTAAATATTTTTTTGAAAATGTTTTTACAAGAGCCTATGTAACTATGTAAGTACTAAGTATTAATAAATTAAATTATTATTTTATAAATATAAAACAATGAATATAAAACATAACTAAATTATTTAACTGAATCCTTATTCACATGGACAATTAGACATAATAAAAAGCTAATTATAATTACAGTGGCCCAATAAAAAAAGATTGGAAGTTTGGAACTTGGAACTTGGAACCCATCTCTCCAATACTGCACAAACAATGAGACATCAGAGAAACAAAAAATTCAAAACTCTACATAAATGTGTATAAAGTGATTCTTAAAAAGGAAAAGAAAGAAAAGACTTGATGGAAAAGACATTTGGAAATTGAAAGTATGGAACCCATCTGGCCATCCCCAGTCTCCACTCCCGTGACTCATCGATGAATTCCTTCAGGGCTTCAATGTCTCCCTCTTTTTCCTCGGTTCTCCCAAAACCCTAGCACCGCACACCACTCTTCGATCGCCGTCCCTCACCTCCTCCTTCATAACCTCGCCCTCGATCCTGAATGCGCCAACATCCGCATATGACCTCGAAAAAAATCCATCAACCCGGTAGATCTTCATTCTTTCTCCTGCAAGACTACTCCAATCCTCCATCCGATTGTAGTTTATTGCCCTCTTTTTCATCTCATTCTTTGCTGGATTTCTTGAGCCAATCGGTGAGTATAAAGCCCTATCTTTCATATTTAATTTTTGCAGGATATCATGGAAGAAGTCATTACTCTTTTAACATGCTTATTTTCTGAAATTTTGTAGGCAGAATGTCTTCAAGTCCATATGTTGGTGAAACTGATGGTTCTCATATAAATATTGATGAGGAGGATGATGATTTGGAGGAAATGCCTCATCCTGGAGAGCCAACAACAACAAAAAAAAAAGTGTCTCGCAAAAGAAGGTTTACTTCAGCGGTGTGGAACCATTTTGATCTTCTACCAGAGCAACCAGATAAGAAGAAGAGATGCAAATGCAAACATTGTGGAGTAACCTACATTGCTGACTCAAAATATGGGACAAGAAACATGAAGCGACACATCTCCACTTGTGTTAGAAAAGATATCCGCGATGTAGTTCAGTTACTAATTAGCTCTGGATCTATGTCTTTATCTGGTAATAAGTTTGATGCTGAAACCTTCAAAGATTTGTTAACGGGTGCCATTATTATGCATGATCTACCTTTTCAATTCATGGAGTTTGAAGGAATTAGAGCTGTTTTGACATATTTGAAACCTAATTTGAATATTGTTACTAGAAATACTTGTAAGGATGATTGTCTAAAGATGTTTAAAAGGGAAAAACAGAATATCAAAAATATGCTAGCAGTGTCACCTGGAAGGATTTGTTTGACTTCAGATTGTTGGTCATCTTTAACTACTGATGGTTACATATGTTTGACTGCTCACTTTGTTGATAAGAATTGGGTTTTGCATAAAAGAATTTTGAACTTCTGTTATATGCCACCTCCTCATAATGGGATATCATTATCTTAAAAAATTCATAGTTTTCTATGTGATTGGGGGATTGATTTAAGAGTTTTCACATTGACATTGGACAATGCTTCCGCAAATAATACTTGTGCTACTTTGTTGAAGACTCAATTACTTAACAAAAATGGACTTGTATATGGTGGAAAGTATTTTCATATGCGTCGTTGGGCGCGCTCATATTATAAATTTAGTGGTTCAAGATGGGCTGAAATGCATAGATCCTTGTGTCACCAAAATTAGTGAATGTGTTAAGTATGTGAAAGGCTCTCAAGTTAGAAAGCAAAAGTTTCTTGAATGTGTTGCTCATAGTTCTCTTGATAGCAAGAAAGGATTAAGGCAAGATGTCACTACTCGATGGAACTCAACTTATATCATGCTTGAAAGTGCCATTTATTATCGCCGTGCATTCATGCATTTAGAATTGAGTGATTCAAACTTCAAGCATTGTCCTTCAAGAGATGAATGGGAGAAAGTGGAGAAAATTAAAAAAATTTTAGCTCTATTTTATGCCATTACCAATCTATTCTCCGGTTCAAAGTATCCAACTACAAACATGTATATTCCTTTAGTTGTGACCGCTTATTTGAAAATGAAAGACGAGGTGGATGGCTTTGATGAGTGCATGAGTTCTATGGTTGTTGTGATGCTTGAAAAATTTCAGAAATATTGGGATGATTTCAATAAGTTACTAGCCATGGCTATTATTATGGATCCTCGATATAAGTTTCATTTTGTGGATTGGAGCTATAAAATGATATATGGTGTGGATATGGGAAAAGCTAAGGTGGAAGAATTGCGAGGGGTTCTTAAGTCTCTTTTTGATCATTATGTGGATGTATCTCCGTTGGCATCAATTAGATCAACCAATTTAGCTCCAACAACTCATAATGCTTCGAAACTTGCTCGATAATACTCTGAAGATTTGATGAAGGTACTTATAATTTTTGTACTCAGTATTTTTATTTTTAATATGGATGTGAATCTGAATTGTTAAATCTTAATGTCTATGTGAAATCTGAATTTTTTTCATATATACTTTTTGCATGTCTATGTCCATGTCTTTAGCTTTCTTCATGACCTCTTAATATGCATCTTTGTTAAATCTTAATGTCCATGTCTTTTGCTACTAACTATGCCTTCTTAATGTGCATCTTTGTTATCTTAATGTCCATGTGAAATCGGAATTTTTTCATATATACTTTTACATGTCCATGTCTTTAGCTTTCTTCATGACCTCTTAATGTGCATCTTTGTTAAATCTTAATGTCCATGTGAAATCTGAATTAAGAAATCCATGTATATTAACTATGGCCACTTAATGTGCATCTTTGTTAAAATCTTAATGTCCATGTCTTTTGCTACTAACTATGGCCTCTTAATGTGCATCTTTGTTATCTTAATGTTCATGTGAAATCTGAATTTTTTCATATATACTTTTGCATGTCCATGTTTTTAGCTTTCTTCATGACATCTTAATGTGCATCTTTGTTAAATTTTAATGTCCATGTGAAATCTGAATTAAGAAATCCATGTGTATTAACTATGGCCACTTAATGTGCATCTTTGTTAAATCTTAATGTCCATGTGAACTAAAGAGTGAAGGTACTTACTAATATTATTTTCATACTATATTTTATTTGAATTTATATGTGAATGTGAATAGAAATCTGAATTGTTTTTAAAAAATTTTTGTAAGATGTTTGATGCTGCTACTAGTGATGAGACTACTCCGCACAAGTGCGAACTTGAACTATACTTAGATGAACCGAGATTGGATAGGAAGATTGAACTTGATGTGTTGAAATATTGGAAAGGGAATGAATTTCGGTATCCTAGTGTTGCATCTATGGCTCGTGATATTCTCATGATTCCTATCACGACTGTTGCTTCTGAAAGCGCATTTAGTACTGGAGGAAGGATTTTTGACCAATATAGAAGTGCGCTAAAGCCTGATGTGGTTGAAGCATGGGTTTGTACTCGAGATTGGATATATGGATTAAAAGGTATTATATTTTTATGTATGTTTTATTTAATTTAGTGTTATTTCAATATAATTTTCATATATATTTTTTGTTATCTATTTATTGTTTTGTAGATGTTTTGCAAAATGAGGTGGAGGAATTGGCAACCATGGTAGAGCTTAATCCCAACGACAAAGCAGAATGTCCATCATCTTCTACTTCGGTGCATTTGGATAAATAACTTAGCTTATTATTTTTGTAATGGATTGTTTTAATTTAGACAAGTAAAACAATATGTATCTTTATATTTCTATGTTTTTATGTTGTTTGGCTATATCACATATGAATTAATGGATTTAATGATGTTTAAGTATTTTATGTTTAATGTTAGTTTGGATTTTTTACAAAAATGTTTTGATTAAATATTAGTATCACGTGATCGTATAGTGTGGCGTGTTAAACATGTAGTAGTAGATCGTTTTAAGCAGGATAAGCAGATCGTCTTGACCTATTTTAAGATAAGC